>NW_019396612.1:496157-540218 GCF_000591075.1 Eurytemora carolleeae | reverse complement strand
TTCCCTGCCCCCTTCCCTCCCCCTTAATACATCTTTCCACGATATCGTTTACTTTCTAATACATGATTTTTTAATATTTTTAAGAACTTTTACATTTACGATTTTTGTAAGAAAAATAAAAATATTTATTAACTATAATATATCTGAGTACATAATCCTGTATTAGTGATCCTTATCAAGAATACTAGTTAAAGAATAATAGATAAAAAGCTGGGACTAAACCTCTCTGATCTCTTGAAGTGCCCGGAGAACGGATGGATAAAACCTCTCTAATCTAACTCGGAGTAAGGATGGATCTAGCACTTAGAGTTATTAAACAATCCCCCACTTTAGGTATTAATTAACATATTGTTCTATTATGTAGTTAGCCTTAGGATTTATCTTGTTTTCAAGTTTACGTCTCTCCCCCAAGTTCCTTTTCTATGTTTGAATTTGCTGCCTGAGGATGGGTTTCCTAGTTCTCCTCTAGCGGAGTTTAGCTCCGTCCTGCAGCCTTCAGCAATCCTGGAGATATATCCGCCCTTAGCTGTTTTCAACTACTTTCAGTACTTATAGATTAAAGGGACTAGAGGTGTAATTTCAAGTAACCTTTTATTTAAACAGAGGCATTAAATTATTCACCACAATACCCTTACAAAGCTATAATCTGGAAGATATCGTCGTTTTTTAAACTTGTAATTGTTTAGTTCTAAGAAATTTCTCCTTGGTTTCTGAAGTAGATTTCTGATAGCCATTTTAAATAGAAATTACAATTAAAAATAATAAGCTTTCAAAAATAAAATTATTGATATTCTTGATAAAACAAAACTCACTAAATGGAGAGTCGCCTGAAATTGTGCCTACAGTCCCTTTAATAAACCAGAATAAAGTGTCGTGTGTAAGTATCGATATCCCAGCATGTGTGCTCTCCCCTCCCTGCTCCCAGAGAACCCATCCAACCCTGACAGGAAAGTCTCCCAGAAAACCCTGTGAACCGTTCCGTCCCGGAAGGGAACTTGGATTTCTCTCATAATCAGTCTTAATAAATTGATTTAATTTAGTGCGGACTTGGATCCGAACCAATTTTGAATTTCACACGTCATTTAATTTCTCCGAAGATATCCGAAAATCTTAATTTTTCTTTGAAACTTTTCTGTACATTGTATTTTAAAGAAGCAAAAAACTTTCGCAGATTTTTCCGTCTTGATAAAATATTTGAAAATCCTAACCACCCTTATATCTAAACGAATGTATCTCCACTATTAATAATTTAACACTCTCCACTAAAACCTACTATATCTTCTATATCTTCTATATCTTCTATATCTTCTATATCTTCTATATCTTCTATATCTTCTATATCTTCTATATCTTCTATCAGAGTACTGCAAATAACTGCAATAAACACCGAAAGCTTAGCTGAGGGGGATTTTTGAAAAAAGGAATTGAGTCTTTGCCACCAACTCTTTTCTAACCCCAATATCTTTGCAATTTGTAAACCTTAGATATTCCAAACTATGAATTCTGTTAGATAAAATAATCTAAGATTAAGATAAAAAGGCTTACACCATCAAGTTGTTAATATTTCAGTTGAAATATTGTATTTTTTTTTATTTCCGTTCCTTGGTTCTTGTATTCAAATCTGGGAAGAAAGGACCGGAACCATGTTTATAAGAGTGCTTATTGATATCATTTAGAAAATTACATGTAGGGCGACTCACAAAAAGATTTCCCAGGCCAAGACAACCTTTTTATTCCGATCCAAGGAAAATATAAATTCGGGGGTGATTTGTCTTATCATTTCCGGTTTGTTTATAGTTCCAGGAACTCAGGGTATACATAGACATACAGGTATAGGTCTCAGGGTATACATACAGGTATAGGTCTCAGGGTATACATACAGGTATAGGTCTCAGGGTATACATAGACATACAGGTATAGGTCTCAGGGTATACATACAGATATAGGTCTCAGGGTATACATAGACATACAGATATAGGTCTCAGGGTATACATAGACATACAGGTATAGGTCTCAGGGTATACATAGACATACGACGAGCGCTGCGGTTAGGTGTTTGGGATTTCTCTACTCTAAGACATTGTATAGTTCGGAAAGTAACCTTGGAAAATTGTCACCTTTAAAAACTACCAAACATCTAAAAGTCCTGTTAACTCCATTATTTTTTCCTTTTGTAAAATGTTGATACGATCAATATTAAAACTGAATAAATTCTACTCAATGTTTGTCGAATAAAGTGTGTCACACAAAGTTAGATAATATGTTTTAAGTCTTCTTGTGATGAATGATTTGATCCCAAACTTTAAATGTTTTGGGGAAATTATTTGAGCCTTGGTACTTTTTCAAAATCATTATTTTCTAAATATCAAAATATCAACAACAAAAAAACGCGTTTTTTACTTTCTGTATTATGGTACGGAAATCAAGATGGCATTTAAAACCATTCTCAACTTATTGTGTTTCGTGAGACACACTTTATTTCCGTCCAATTTTTCAATCTGTCCTCAACTTACATAAATCAATAAAGGAGCAAAAAAACCTAGCGCTGACAGGATAAATTTTCCCACTTGAAATTTTGCAGGTCTGTCATTCTCGCTCCTTGAGATCCGAACCTTCTCCCCTCTCTTCGTGCACACCCCGGGGACAAATAATAACCAAGAATTCGCAACTTTTCTCTTGTGCAAAACGTGCAAAAACATTTGCTATAATTTGCGCGAAATTTTAAATCACTTAGTGGTAACTGACTGTCGGTAAAGCAATTAGGAGAGAATAACATAATTAAGGAAGTTTTTACATAGTTATTATCCAGGAGTAATCATATAGATTAGGGACCTGGAGAACCATGGGTTCCAGGGGGGACCTGGAGTAAACACAACCCAGACGTAGGATCATCTTTGGAAAAAGGAGAGAAGGGGGTAGGATGGAGAGAAACAGAAGGAGAGAACAGAGAGATACAGGAACCAGATTTAATAAATGGTGAGAATTAGTTGAACTGCGAAGACAAAATTTAACCAATTCTCTTCAGCGTGAACTGGTAGTGGTTCAACTCGATTACGCGGTTTAACTAATTCTAACTATTCATTAAATCTGGTCCTAGATAGAGTAATGCTAAGAGAAACAGATAAAGAAAATAAGGGGAGGTATAAGAGAAACAGATGTTAGGAAAAAAGAAAAAAAACAGAAAAAAGAGGAAAAATGACGGGGGCAATTGGAAAGAGGGGAAAATAAAATAAACCTGTAACAAAAAGAAAAAACAGAGAAGAAGAGGAAAAGGGAGGTTTGCAGGGCAAAGGAAAAAGTTTGAGATGATTAAAGAAATAATTTACGAAGGAAATGAGATAAAAAGAGAAAAATTAATAGAAAACAAAAAAGGGAAATTTGATCAAAGGAGAAAGTTCAGATTGAAGGAAAACATTTGAAGCCGAATTTCAAAGAAATAAAGCTTAACAAGATAGAAATTGAAAGAAAAACGAGAAGTGATGAAATAATGAGAAGATGAAGAAAGCAGAAGGAATAGAAAAAGTTAAAGCTTTGGATGAGATAATTACATTGTAATCAATCCCTTAGATAATGTGTCCGTATATTTAAACTCATTACCGAAGAGCACAAAAATCAAATTACCAACATAATTTTTCAATCATAAACCTTGTATTGGTTTTGCTCCGACGGCCAGGGTAATAGTGTGAAATATAGACTGAGCTCATTTCTTCCCACTGTCGGAGCAAAAACTCTTCTAAAACACTTGAACCTTCTCTAGGTGTAAAAACAGTGCTAACCAACCCCAGCATCCCGCCGTATACATGGAACTAATGCAGGTTAGTTTAAACAGTAAACAACAAATATTAGTTTGGTTTGTAATACATCATTTGTCGACTTCGATAACCTCAGAGAAAAGTCTACTTCGAGGCTCTGAGATAAAAGACGACTTCGATACATTCAGAAAAATGTCGACTCCGATACGCTGAGAGAAATGTCGATTCCGACAGACTGGGAGAAACGCCGGATGCAAAGCAATTATATTGTGAGTTGTGACGACAGAAGATGCGTTTTCAACAGTAGTTTGTCACCTAGTCATTTGATTCACAATGATACACTTAAATCCTCTATAAAAGAACTAGAGATTAAAAGTTTTAAATCCTATAATTTAAAATGTTTCAAAACACATCAGAATTCACTAAAATGTACCTAATTTTAGTTGGATCCTAAATTCAATGGAGTTCCTAAATCTATCAGAATTTGCAATAAACATTCCTAATCCTGGTTAAATCCTAAATCCAGTGGATTTCCTAAATCTATCAGAATCTACCAGAAATGTTCCTAATCCTGGTTGAATCCTAGATCTATAATAACTCTGAATTAATTAGAATACTCTTGTTAAGCCCATGAAGCCTAGTTAACGATATAAAGGGACTGTTCGCGAAGGATGAATCTATCAAATGCAGCCTTTCGTATCAGCTGTCGTATCAGTTGATTGATCAGCTGTCTTCAGTTGGCGCCATTTTTGAGATATTTTTAAGCATTGTTAAAACAAAAGTACTCAATAATAAATAAGACTCTGAAAATAAGTATATTTTGACCTAGTTCCCTCTTTTAAAATTAGAGATCTCTCTCTTTAAATGCTAAGAATGAACTGCCTAAATCTCAGGCAGTAGATAAGGATCAAGCAATAATACAAGTTGACTGCCCCTACCAGCTTTAAATCATTATAAATTGGTATGTATGTTACTTCAAGATTATCCACGTACACCGTACACGCTTTTTATACACGCTGGCACACGTCTGGGCTCTCGGAAAAAGGCTAAATCTTTGAAAAAAAATAAATGTATATTATTAAAAACCCAAGGAAATAATTGGGAAGACTCTATGCAGATATGGTACAGGTAGTCCCAAAAAAACATGAGAAATATTTGAAAACTTAATTTTTGAAAATCAACGCATTTTTTAGGCCTTTTTTATATTATAAAAAATAAGAAACTTTGACAACTTTTTTTTTCGATGTTTGAAATCAGTAAACACATTTTCTAAATTAATTCTGCGTAAGTAAAGAAGACTTGAATCATCGTAATGCAGTTTCTTTGGACAATCTGTGTGGAATAAAAATGAAATATCAAGAAGGACGGGTCTAATCAGATTACTCCAGGTTGTAAAGGAGCACGGGGAGCTGTAGGGTTCCAACCAAGAATACAAATTAGGTTAAAATTACATAGATTCTGCATATCTTCGTCCTAGCGGAGGAAAAACCATGATGAATAGGTTTAGAGGCGAGGAGGGGGGGGGGAGGGGGGTAAACAACTGAGTAATAACAAGATAAAAGAAAGATTTGAGTAAAAAGTTGGTTTCCACTTGGAGAGAGAAAGAATGGAATGATTACTTGAGTCCTAAGGGAAAATTAAGAAGAAAAGGAAAAGGGTTTAAGGAAAGAAAGGAAAGGCACGAGAAGGGAAAGGAAAGTGGTTAAGGAAGAGGGGATAAAATAAAGGTTAAGAAGGAAAATGAAAGGGTTTTAGGAGGGAAAGGAAAGGGATAAGAAAGGAAAAGAAAGGGTTAAGGTGGACGAGCTAAATGGTCTGGGAGAGAAAGGAAAGAGGTTAAGGAGAATAAGTAAAGGATTAAAGAGGGAAAGGAAAGGGTTGATGGAGGAAAAGGAAACGAGTAAGAAAGAAAACGAAAGGGTTTAAAAAGGGAAAGGATAAAAATAAAAGAAAGGGGTTTAGAAAAATAAGGAAAGGGTTTTAATTAACCATAAACAAGGAAAACTAAGCTTAAGGGGTATTTATTGGTTTCAAAAAGAAAAGAGAATAATAATATTACCACCAACTAATACTAGATATAATAGACACAAACCAATATATTCATTCTAGGAACATATGTTTCAAAAGAAGGTTTAGGGGAGTAGGTTTAGGTAGAAGAAAATAGGTTTAGGTTTAGGGAAGTAGGTTTAGGTAGAAGAGAATATGATTAGGTTTAGGGAAGTAGGTTTAGGTAGAAGAGAATAGGTTTAGGTTTAGGGGAATAGGTTTAGACAAATAAGAATAGGCTTAGACAAAACAGAATGAGGATAAGGTTCTTTCTCGATCTAACGCAAAAAAAATAGGTTTGGATATAAATTTTTACAGCTTCAATACTTTAGTCCTTACATTAAAATTGGTGATAAATCTAAAACTGTAAAATTTTGAAAAATTAAAAATATTTCCATGTATTTGATCCAAACAAAAGATTTACAATTTATTCTAGTTTTCTTATTCAAAGAATTCATAAAAATCGTAAAAACATTAATACCAACAAATTTCCTCGTTACATTGTTAAAAAAAAGATTTTAAATCAAATAACGTTAAACGACGTATTGTTGGGGAGACCTAGAGCTGTTTATTAACCAGAATGATTTTATATTCCTGGGATAGTTTCTCCGGGTTTGTTTATTTCCTGAGGTTTCTCCGGGTTCCTAAATATACTATATCCGAGTTATATGGTTTAACAGCGCTGTAATACGCGCCCTTTTATTGGCACAAAATCCTGGAAATAATTCCTGGAAATAGGTTACTGCATGTTTATTAGGGGAACTAAGATCCGAGAAAGGAAGGAAAAGGAAATGAAATGAAATAGACACGAGGATGTTCTATTAGAGCAAACGTAGATAACAAAATTAAAAGAGAAATTGCTAGAAAAACTTTAAAAATAGAGGATTAAAAACTGGATAAAAAAACCCGAGCCACCATAAAGACCGAAGGACGAAAACTGGAGACAAGGAACACGGACGAGAAGCAGGGGGGGGATAAAGGAAGGGAGTGAAGGAAGGGAGGATAAGGAAAAGAGGAGGATGAGGGATGATTCAGTTTAGATTAGAAAGACAGAACATTGATAGCTATAAAAAGGAATTAAGTCTTTGCCACAAACTCAAGTGGTATAATCCCAATATCATTGCACCTGATGGTGTAAACCTTTGATATTTCAAACTTAGATTATTTGATCTAACAGAATTCATACAGGCACGTACACAGAGGGGGGCAGTGGTCCTCTCGCCACCCCCCACCCCTGGGATTAATGGGCAAAGGTTAAAATCAGGTGTGGTGTGTAAAAAATGAGCTAGCCCTCATCTCCATAAAAAGTAGTTGAACATTTTCTTGCGCCATTTACTTTCAAATGTTACCTTAGTATTTCCCTTTTATCTAAAATCTCCCCCCCCCCATCCTTCTTGCTAAACAATTAAAGCTTTATGCATTAATGCATGTCTTCCCGCAACCCCCATGAAGGTCAAGGGGAGATTACATTAGGACTACAGTGGACTGCAAAGGGGAGTAGTCTCAGGAGACTACTCAGGACTTCAGAGAGTAATACAGAACTATACAGAGGGATACATTATAATATACATGGTTGCTCACAAAAGATGACACGACCATAACTCTTAAAATGTGACAATCCCAAAGTTAAATTAAATATTCTGCCTTAGTTATAGTAATCGAATGGCTACATAGGGGCCATTTAGTAGACTTAATATAAAATAACAGGATTTTTAAGGCTATGGAGGGGAAAACGCCCGAGGGGGCAAAAAAAATTCCGCTCTTCGCGCGAAAACTTGCCCCCCGGCTAAAATCCTGTGTCTGTACCTGATACTTTGAAATATCTATGATCTACGACATTTGGTTTCAAGAATGTAGTGATTAGAAGAATTTGTGACATAAACTCCTTTTATATACTAAAGATAGATTGTAGGGTGAGAGAGAATAGTGAGGTAAGGTGGATCAGGAAAGGTTAGAAAGGTAAAAGACGGGGAGAAAAAGGGGGAAAGGAAGGTGGAAAGGGGGGGGGTTGAGGAGTAAAGAGGGTGGGTTCTGTTTATACGAGAGGGGCAGAACATTGATAGCCCCGGGTAGAAGTTGAGAAGAGAGAAGGACTGATAAGATAGTTAGATAGTATACATGTATATATATAGTTTCCACCTATCTGAGATTTTACTGTATATAAGATAGTTAGATAGTATACATGTATATATATATAGTTTCCAACCTATCTGAGATTTTACTGTATATAAGATAGTTAGTTAGTATACATGTATATATAGTTTCCACCTATCTGAGATTTTACTGTATATAAGACTGTTCTAAAGCCCCTGAGCTTTTTCTAATTACCCTGTGAATTATTCTAAAAACGGAAAAATAAATGTTTTTCTATTTTTTTATCCAAGATTTGCATCAAAATTAGCAACAATGAAGATAATTACCCCTTCTCTGCATTGCAAACAATAAACTTTAAAAAATTTGGTTTACTTCAACTGTGAAAATTAAATTGTACTTTTACGAGCGTGCGTATGTGAGTGTGAGTGTGTGTTTGTGTTTGTGTGTAATTAGTACGGATTGGTTGGGTCTGAGCGGAGCTACTGCGCGTCTCTAGGTCTACTCTAGAGCACGGAGCTCTGGGTCTACTCTAGAGCACGGAGCTCGAATGCTGACCAGGAAATTTTAACGCGCGGAGTAGAACACACATACAATCATTGACCGTGCTCAGTAGTCGATCAACAGGTGGACAAACAGGAGATCAATTCTGAACACATGATATAGACTCATTCATCCGAATATAGGATTTTTCAAGTAGACATCTTTTTTATTTAACACAATGACAGAGTTTCAGCCTCCGTATTTTCCTCCTCCGTTTTCCAGCTCCCTCCAAGGTTCCGTCGGAGGCCTAAGTCATCAGACTGATCTGTTCCAACCTATCTCTGATCCATACCAACAACATTTTCAACAATCCAACCTTCACTCCTTCCCATATGACTCTCTAAGACGGGATTACGAGAGATTTGAGAGTCACGAGATCCTACAAGAGAATCTCCCTGAACCAAACGTTGAACATTTTACAAGTGTTTCTCCGATCAAGAAAGAGTTGACTCTCTTCTCTCCGAACAAGGATCCTCACAATCAAAATATGATGAAGGTTCTTCCCACAGATATCTTCTGTTCTACTCCGGGTAGGCTCTCCCTCCTCTCCTCAACCTCTAAGTACAAGGTCACCATAGCTGAGGTTCAGAGAAGACTCTCTCCTCCGGAGTGTCTCAATGCGTCCCTGCTGGGAGGAGTTCTCCGACGAGCCAAGTCCAAGGACGGAGGAAAACTGTTAAGAGATAAACTGGATAAATTAGGAATGACCCTTCCTGCTGGGAGAAGGAAGGCTGCCAACGTGACCCTGCTGACATCCCTGGTGGAGGGGGAGGCGATTCACCTGGCCAGGGACTTCGGGTACGTGTGTGAGACAGAGTTCCCAGCCCGGCAGGTTGCGGAGTATCTCTCTAGACAGCATACAGATCCATCCGATATGTACAGGAGAAAAGAACTACTTTATGCATCAAAGTAAGTTCTCTTTTTAAATATGTTTTAAAAACATATATTATGTTTTTTATCAGATATTTATGATTTCCTCAATTTTCACATTCTTTTACTCTAGGTACATCTGTAAAGAGTTGATGGACCTGTTAAACCAGGATAGATCTCCTCTCTGCAACACCAGACCCCAACCTATCCTAGATCCTAGTATACAGAGACATCTAACCCATTTCTCCATGATTACACACGGTTTCGGTTCTCCAGCTATAGTTGCTGCTCTCACCTCTATTCAGAACTATCTCAACGAGAGTGTCAAGTATTTGGATAAGGTTTATCCTAGCTCCAATATATCTCTACCAAGCAGTCTAGAGAACAAGAGTCTCTACATCGATGCCAAGATCATGTTTGGACAAGAAGACAAGAACAAATAATTGATTTAGCTCATATATAAAAAAACCTGGTTGTCCCAAATTCCAAGTTCAAAATTTTACTCATAATCTGTGATATTTTTAGGTTTAAGAATTTGTTTTGCTTATTTATTTAGTTAATTTAAATGTTCTCTGTTGATCAATCTAATCTCTAAATAGTGAGATAAAACAGTATTATGTATTTTATTTCATATTTTATTGTGCAATAATAAAACAATCAATTTTACTTTTTCTATTCACAAAACAAAAGTTAGTTTCTTTTTGTTGTTTAGATATCTGGAAAACCATGGAAGTTAAAAGAGATAGATTAAATGTTTTTTGTGTTTAAATATCTAAAAAGTAAAGAAGTATATTGAATATTGGTAGATAGTAAAGATAGATTAAATATTTTTGTTTGAATATCTAGAAAAGTAAATAAGCATTGAATATTAGATTGAATATTTTTGTTTGAATATCTAGAAAAGTAAAGAAGTATATTGAATATTGGTAGAAAGTAAAGATAGATTAAATGTTTTTGTTTGAATATCTAGAAAAGTAAATAAGCATTGAATATTGATAAATAGTAAAGATAGATTGAATATTTTTGTTTGAATATCTAGAAAAGTAAAGAAGTATATTGAATATTGGTAGATAGTAAAGATAGATTGAATATTTTTGTTTGAATATCTAGAAAAGTAAAGAAGCGTTGAATATTGGTAGATAGTAAATATATATTAATTGTTTTTGTTTGAATATCTAGAAAAGTAAATAAGTATTGAAAAAGTAGCCAAAAGAGATAGATCAAATGAAGTAATAATATCTAAAGTATAGCAAGTAGAGATAGATAGTTAAGTTAGCTTTTTTACAGTAATAAGAATTCTAATTTCCAAAAATATTTAAATGTGTAAGGTTTTTATATTATTTTTATTTGTTCGTCAGAATGATTTATTCAAATATATTTTGATTTAGTTTCTTTAAGCTAAGTGGATTTCAAAAAGAAAAAAGTTTTTATTAATATTATTTCTAGTGTTGGATGATTTAGCTACAGGGTGTCCCAAAAAACATGGGAATTCAGTGACGAATTCGATATCGTCTTTGCTATGAATTAGCATAGTAATACCTAATTTCAAAAGCCATAATATTATTATGTCTGCTAGAGTTTATTTTATGAAAAGGGTAAAAGGTTGTAAAGATGTGTCTATAATGTCTCCGCAAGATGAAAAGTGAAGACGGACAAGTTTACTCTGTTTGTATACTGCAATTTTCTTGTTTTACTAAGTACAACCGTATGCAGTCAAAACATAAACAAACAAAATGTAAACATAGCAGACGAAACTCTTACAGATTACAGCTTTCTCAGTAGGTATCACTATACTAAATCAAAGAATTATTTGAAAAGACGATATCGAATTCGTCACTGAATTCCCATGTTTTTTGGGACACCCTGTAGCATAACAATTCATATTGGTTGCAACAAGTAGAATTATTTCAAGACCAAAATATTAAGTTTTTACAAATTTATATATTTTTATTTATGTTTATATTTTGCCAGTTTTCGTGATGAATGAAGGCAAATAATTACATATCGAATATGCATATCATGTATTAGCTAATATCTAAATCGTTTTTGTTCTTTAACTTTAAATTACCTTCAAAATTATAAAATAAAAACATTCGTAGGTTTCTATTCAAATATAAAATATATTTGATTACAGAAAAGGAAATGAGTCTCTGTAACAAATTTTCTAATACCTATATTTTTACCACCTGATGGTGTAAACCTTTGATATTTCAAACTTTTTTTTTCATCTAACAGAATTCATAGTTTAAAATATCTAAGGTCTACGGCATTGGATTACAAAGATATAGAGATTAGAAAATCATAGTTTGTGACAAAGACTCAATTCCTTTCTTTAATGAGTTTATAAAAAAAATGTTATTTATCAAAAATATCAAATGTTTTTAATACCACATAAAGTTCAATAAAAATATTGGATTTATTTTAGACATTAAACATACGTTGACATAATATGGTATAATTGTTTGTATACCATGAGTAAGAGAGAAGCCCCCTTATTATTAAGGATACCTGGATACGAATAAGAATAAGCTATGGATAAGGACATAAAGCAGTTCTCCAATGAAGGGTTTCAGGAGATTCAGATGAATAAGAAAATCTCTCCTGGAGAACAATGAAGAGAAGCTCTTCTGTGATCTAGGAAATCTAACGAAGAATAGAGAAGAGTTCTCTTATAATTAAGGCTAATTGGAGAAGAAGAGAGAAAAGCTTTCATATAAACAAAACTACCGGTGGAAGAATAAGGAAAAGTTCTCCTATGATTGAGGGCACCTGGATAAGAATAGAGAGAAGCTTTCATGAGGTTAAGGCTACCCGAAGAGAAATAAGCTCTCATAATGATCAATGGTACCCAGGGAAGAACGAAGAGAAAATCCTTTATAATTAAGACTACCTAAGAGAATAGAGAGAAGCTTTCCTATGATTAAGGGCACCCGGAAAAGCTCGTGTTGAAAATTTATTAATTCTTGGAATCCACGGAGTAATTCTGACTCAGCAAATTCGAACCCTCCCAACCCTGTAATCAGAGAGAAGGAATTTATCGGGAAATTGAGGATACCAAAGCATAGTTTTTGCCAGTATATAATATTCAAATTTTCCCCTTGTAATTTTGGTTCAGGGGGGGGGGGATTCCCTCTCGAGTTTTAAGAGGTAGAGGGGAAATCAGTCCATATTGTGGAACCGTCTGTATTGATCTTTATCTAAAAAATGGCTGCTCACGCAAACAGAAACTTGAAAGAACTAAAATATCATAGAATCACCAGTATTGCGGGGGGGGGGGCAAGGGAGAGGGATGAGAGACGCCAGGGAGGAGGGGTCTGGAGAAAAGAAAAATTGAAACTGTTCTAAGAATTATGATTTCTCGGAGTTGGACATAAAGTTCCCGCGGTCATTAATTTTAGCAGAAATCTTTCTGGTGTACTTATTCTAGCACCTTGATATCCGTCCTGCCACTTGTTTTCCGTCCTATACCCTGATACCCGTCCAGTCCTAAACTAAGATGTTTGTCCTGAACCCTGGTATCCTTCCTAAACCCTGACATCTATCCTGCACTCTGATATCCAACCTGAATCTGCTTTGTACCCTGATATCCGTCCTAAACCAGTAGATTTTCTACTGATTCTAACCCCACGGAAGAATTTAATTCGTCCTGAAAGCATAAGTATACTTGAACAAAATCTCGTGGAGAAAGAGGAAGATAAGTAGCAGGAGGAGAAGGAGCAGGAGGAGAAATAGGAGAAGGAGGATGCGGAGGAGAAGAAGAAGAATGGGTGTTTACACTTACTGTCCATTCTTCATGTCTATTCACCAACCTGTCAATCTGTCAAGTGTCTTATTAAAACTCCACGTGAATTAATTTCCCCAAATAAAAACGTATTTTGCCCCATTAGTCTATATTTGGAACAGATTTTTGATCCGTGTCCGACCACGTCCTTTTTTACTAAATTTGGCGCGTCCATAAAATTTCATACAACGGGTGTTAAATAATTTCGCGTCGGATGTTTTAAGTGTTTGTTCTCCATTGTCTGTATCTCAGCTTTAGACAATTTTATGGCATGGAAAAGTATGCAAATTTGATGGAGAGATATCGTGAAAATAAACCAGGGTTGGGGCCGAAGGCATTCATCGGCAGCTTTGATAATAGCCGACGATCTGTCATATTGTTTAGATTATTCGGAGTATTAGAGGTTCATGCTACTAATAGAGAACCTAGATGATTTAAACCTGATGCTAAACCTAGAAGTATAAACATACATTAAACTTGGAGAAATAGATGATTTAAACCTGATGCTAAACCTGAAAGTATGAAAATACATTAAACCTGGAGAACCTAAATGAATTAAACCTGATGCTAAACCTAGCAGTATTAACATACATTAAACCTGGAGAACCTAGAAGATTTAAACCTGATGCTAAACCTAGAAGTATAAAAATACATTAAACCTGGAGAACCTAGAATATTCAAACCTGATGCTAAACCTAGAAGTATAAACATACATTAAACTTGGAGAATTAGATGATTTAAACCTGATGCTAAACCTAGAAGTATAAACATACATTAAACTTGGAGAATTAGATGACTTAAACCTGATGCTAAACCTAGAAGTATAAACAGACATTAAACTTGGAGAATTAGATGATTTAAACCTGATGCTAAACCTAGAAGTATAAACATACATTAAACTTGGAGAAATAGATGATTTAAACCTGATGGGGGGGGGGGAAGTTTGAGATGAGGGGAGAAAGGTTGTCAAAGTTTAAGAGGAGGGGAGAAGGGGGGCTATAGTTTAAGGGAAGGGGAGGGGTTATAGTTTAAAGGAACGGGAGTTTTGGGGAATAGAGTTTAAGGTTGGTGGAGAAGGGGGGAAGGTTTATAAAAGGGGAGGTGAGAAGGGGGGGTCAAATTTATGAGCATGTGTAAAGGAGGGGTTAAGAGTAAATGTGGAAAAAAAGAGAGGAGGTGGCGAGGGACTGGGTTAAGGTATGGGTAGGAACACGGTAAATAAAGGTTCAAGGGAGGGTAAAAAAGGGAGGGGGGGAATATAATGGAGTAGATGAGGGTATGGTATAATATTGAAAAGAGGGACAGAAGGAAGATAGGTTTAGAAAAGGGGAAGGCGGGAGTCTGAGGCGGCATTTTATGGTTTATAATTCCCTGAATATATCTGCAAAAGATTCCTTAATGGGTGAGCTGTCAAAACTATCCATTCCGTCTTCACTTCCCCAGACCCTCTCAAATGGGGTTTCTCAGGGCGGTTTTATACCTCATTTTCTCCAGGTAGGAAATATAACTGGCGGAGGTCAAAAAAGTATCCAACTCCACAGTTCAACAACTAAAAGAGAGGGGGATGAAACGGTCACTTTTCAGTGAGATAAAAAAGATAATGCTTAATACGGTGTTAGCATTAAAAGCTTGTATTTTAAGTCCCTACCCTAGACGAACCCAACATAAGATATGATTTGTGATAACTCCTGCAACTTGCAATTCTTGAACAATAATACCATTCTCTCCCGCTGAGTGCAGCAATTGTGATGTGAAAATGATATTGTGAAAATATTTAGGAAAAAGTGGCGGTAAATAGGCAAGGAGCTGAGAGATGCCTCAAGGTGTATGATAAGTAAAACACGGATAGGGACACATCATTAGTACTCAATCCACAACCTTTTTATACATTATTGAAACCTTTAATAATGATTTGATATTTTATTCATCTATTCTAGTTTCTATACATTGAGATGTAAGCGCTTTTTATTTATAAAATTATAGATTTAATTTTTTAGGCTAGGTTCAAGTTAAAGAATAGAGGATACTGTCCGAGCTAGGTTTAAGATGAAGAGTAGGGGATACTATCGGAGCTAGGTTCAGGAGGAAGAGTAGAGGATATTGTATGGACTAGGTTCAAGATGAAGAGTAAAGGATACGTCTTAGCTAGGTTTAAGATGTAGAGTAAAGGATACTGCCTGGACTAGGTTCAAGATGAAGAGTAAAGGATACTGTCTAAGCTAGGTTTAAGATGAAGAGTAAAGGATACTGTATGGACTAGGTTCAAGATGAAGAGTAAATGATACTGTCTGAGCTAGGTTTAAAATGAGGAGTAGAGGATAATGTATAGACTAGGTTCAAGATGAAGAGTAAAGGATACTGTCTGAGCTAGGTTTCTAGGTTTAAGATGAAGAGTAAAGGATACTGTCTGGACAAGGTTCAAGATGAATAGTAAAGGATACTGTCTGAGCTAGGTTTAAGATGAAGAGTAGAGGATACTGTCTGTACTAGGTTCAAGATGAAGGGTAAATGATACTGGCTAAGCTAGGTTTAGGATGAAGAGTAAAGGATACTGTCTGGACAAGGTTCAAGATAAAGGGTAAATGATACTGGCTAAGCTAGGTTTAGGATGAAGAGTAGAGGATACTGTCTGGACTAGGTTCAAGATGAAGGGTAAATGATACTGGCTAAGCTAGGTTTAAGATGAAGAGTATAGGATAATGTATTGACTAGGTTCTAGATGAAGAGTAAAGGATACTGTCTGAGCTAGGTTTAAAATGAGGAGTAGAGGATAATGTATAGACTAGGTTCAAGATGAAGAGTAAAGGATACTGTCTGAGCTAGGTTTAGGATGAAGAGTAAAGGATACTGTCTGAGCTAGGTTCATGATGAAGAGTAACGGATACTGTATGGACTAGGTTTAAGATGAAGAGTAAAGGATACGGTATGGACTAGGTTCAAGATGAATAGTAAAGGATACTGTCTGAGCTAGGTTCAGGATGAAGAGTAAAGGATACTGTATGGACTAGGTTCAAGATGAAAAGTAGAGGATACTGTCTGAGCTAGGTTTAAGATGAAGAGTAAAGGATACTGTCTGAGCTAGTTTTAAGATGAAGAGTAAAGGATACTGTATGGACTAGGTTCAAGATGAATAGTAAAGGATACTGTCTGGACTAGGTTCAAGATGAAGAGTAACGGATACTGTCTGAGCTAGGTTCAAGATAAATAGTAAAGGATACTGAGCTAGGTTTAAGATGAAGAGTAAAGGATACTGTCTGGACTATGTTCAAGATGAAGAGTAAAGGATACTGTCTGAGCTAGGTTTAGTTTGAAGAGTAGAGGATACTGTCTGAGCTTGTTTCATGATGATCTAGGTTTAGGATGAAGAGTATAATGCCTGATCAGGTTCAGGATGAAAAGTATAATGTGTGAGCTAGGTTTAGGATGAAGATTTTAATATCTGAGCTAGGTTTAGGATGAAGAGTTTAATGTCTGAGCTAGGTTTAGGATGAAGAGTATAATGTGTGAACTAGGTTCAGGATGAAAAGTATAATGTGTGAGCTAGGTTCAAGATGGAGAGTTTAATGTCCGAGTTAAGTTTAGGATGAATAGTAGAGGATTCTGTCTGAGCTAGGTTCAGGAGGAAGAGTATAGAATACTGTCTGAACAAGGTTAAGAATGAAGAGTATAATATCTGATCTAGGTTCAGGATGAATAGTAGAGGATTCTGTCTGAGCTAGGTTAAGGATGAACAGTAAAATATTTGCCCTAGGTTCAGGATGAAGAGTATAATGTCTGAGCTAGGTTTGGAATGAAGAGTATAATGTCTGAGTTAGGTTTAAGATGAAGAGTATGATGTCTGAGCTAGGTTCAGGATGAAGAGTATAGAATACTGTAAGAGCTAGGTTAAGGATGAATAGTAGAGGATTCTGTCTGAGCTAGGTTAAGGATGAACAGTATAATATCTGAGCTAGGTTCAGGATGAGGAGTATAGAATACTGTAAGAGCTAGGTTAAGGATGAATAGTAGAGGATACTGTCTGAGCTAGGTTAAGGATGAACATTATGATATCTGAGCTAGGTTCAGGATGAAGAGTATAGAATACTGTCTGAGCTACGTTTAGGATGAATAGTAGAGGATTCTGTCTGAGCTAGGTTAAGGATGAACAGTATAATATCTGAGCTAGGTTCAGGATGAAGAGTATAGAATACTGTCTGAACTAGGTTTAGGATGAATAGTAGAGGATTCTGTCTGAGCTAGGTTAAGGATGAACAGTATAATATCTGAGCTAGGTTCAGAATGAAGAGTACAATGTCTGAGCTATGTTTGCGTGATGTTCTCTAGTGTTGGTACGTGTCATTATACCTCTCTATTATAGCTCTGAACCTGATACTTAGATCTTGTCATCTCTCTCTTGTTTCCTTCTTGAACCTGATATTACCACATACCAACCTGTGTCAAGCTAATTAGGTACTCCACACATCACAAACATCACAATTTTATTTATCAAAATATTTTCAAACATATTGATTACACGTGCAACAGATTGGGGGTGTACATTCCTGTATCGAGGGTTCAACCTATAGGTTAAAATCAAATTTTACTGTACAATTTTTCATTTCTAAATAGGACTGTTAGATTAGGGTGAATCGGACATACTACTCGATAAATGGGGTACCTTAAAATTACGTAGACAGTCTCGTTTTCATTTTAAATGGGACTGTTAGATTAGGGTGAATCGGACATACTACTCGATAAATGGGGTACCTTAAAATTACGTAGACAGTCTTGTTTTCATGTTAATTGAAAGTTCCAGTTATTCCTTTTTCTTATTATCACAATATTTATTTGTTTGGTCTAAATCATATGAGTGTACTTCATTTCATATTTATTCTTTTGTTTGTCTCCAAGATATTCTTTTCATTTCTCTTGTTACCTCCTTCTAACTCTCTCACTATTTTACCTCTTTTATCTCTTCTACCCCTCTCCATGTCGCGCCTCATCTCCTTTTACCTCTCCATATCTTTTTTTTTACTTCTGTCTGTGTCGGACCACTGTTATCTTCTTCTACCTCTCTCAATGTCGTGCCTCTTCTCCTTGTACCTATCTCCATGTCGAACCTCTCTTTCATCTTTCCGTCTCTCTTCATGCCACATACATCTTTTGTCTCCTTCTATCTCGCTCTATGTCGTGCCTCTGTTGTCTCCTTCCAGCCATATTCCTTCCCTAACCTTTACTTCTCTCGTCAAAGAAAGACATGTTTAATGTCACCTAGAACTCCTCCCACCTTGTCAACATGTTTATTTCTGATTGCTCAATACAAATACAAACCAGATTGGGATTAAAACTCAAGAAAGAATTTGGGAAATTATAAATGTTATAATATAACTGTGCTTGAAAAAACATGCTCTCTGCTTCCTCTGCTCTTCATAATATTCCGCGGCAAGCGTAATCTCACTTGACGGATCGTCTTCGTTCAATCACAGTCGCGTGCAGATAAGTTTTTCTGAGTCTCAGTTTTAAACAAACCTCCCACTTTGTAACTGGTCAAACTTTTTACAAGCATTTTAATATGCCAAATTTGAGATTAACGGGCCATGCATGATAAAAATGTGAATAATAATGATGAAAGACAAACAGCAAGATTTGCAAAGATTGTTAGGAGAAAATTGAAATAAATAAAAATGTACGATTGCCTGTTTTACAGTTTCAGTTAACTTTTAAAAACGTAATTCACTTCCAGTGTGAATTGTGCGCTTACAAAAAGTTGTTTATTTTATGGGCATTTAAGTGCGTAATGAGCACATGCACGCAACCGGTTCAAGAGCTAGGCTTCTGTCGAAACTCGTCTATGAAGTGTGCCGCAATCATGATTAAAACCAAATTCATGCCATTCAGCGTTGAAACAAGGAACAGTTTAAGATAATGCATTTTTCCCCGTGAAATATTTTTTCAGTAGTTAAAGTTTGAAAATATGAATGCGGGGATCAAACCATATACTTAAATATTATGCACTTTAGAATATTGTGCTAAAGTAGGTTATCCCGTAGAAATGTTTCCAATTCTTTAGATATTTAAAATTTAACAACTTTTATTATGATACAGGTCTGTAAAAAAGCACAACTTTCGATTAAAAATACTAAACATTCAATTCAGAATGAACTAAAAAATTTTATATAAAGTCTATTTTAAGACTGAAAAATACCACTGATCATTATAAAAGCTAAAATAGATCTCCCAATGTTTAAAAATTTGAAAAAGTTAAGTCTAATTTTTTTGATTTAGAGGTGCTAAAGAGTTAACTTAAATGAAGGGCTAATTATTATTATTATTATTATTATTATTATTATAAATAATTCCACTTTTTTAAAATTTTAAAATATTTTCAATTTATGTTAGCGAGCATAATTTTTTTCAAATATATTTTTAAGTTAATTAACAAAAAACTATCCTTTATCTATAGTTAAAGCTATAGATGCGGTTTTAGTGCAATGATGTGCAAAATTTGTATTATTCTTCTGATATCCAGAACTACAGAGACACTGGAAAATAGTTTTATTCAATTTTGGGAGAATTTTCATCCCGCATTTTTACTCGCAATTTCATAATTTTGGATATAAAAAGTGTCTTAGTTGTTCCAAGGGAAATAAGTAACATTTTATACCGGCAAAGCAGGTTTCCCATTTTATTTCGTGAATTTTAATAACAAAAAATCGCACAATTTTATGATATTTGAATTGAATAAATTTATTCAAGTGTCTTGTGTTATCATTTGGGAAATTATGTTTTTGTTGTGATTTTTACTTTTTTGTTTGCTTTCGGTTTAAATTCAAAAAGTAAACTAACGAAAAAAGTAAAAATCCTGGCCAAAAAACATATTGTCCCGCATTATAACCTGCAGAACAGTTGCATAAATACATATGTTGTCCAACCAATGCAATTTCTTGTTGTGTTATGCAACAAGGTGAATTTTAGATTTGTACAGATCAGTTTTTAAGCTTTTTTGCATTTCCAGGATATTTTCGATTAAGAAGAACTCGGTCTGAGCCTAGTTGAAAAGGTAGTCCAGCAATTTTCTGACTAAATAATATGAGGTATGCTAAAACATAATAGTTTAAGATAATCAGGCAGCTGTACACTTACAGGTTCAAATATTTTTTAGAAATACTGCATTCTTTCATCCCCTTTACCCCCTTTTACTCCCCTTTACTCCCCTTTATTCCTCTTACTCCCCTTTACTCCCTTTTACTCCCCTTTACTCTCCTTTATTCCCCTTTACTTCCATTTACTCCCCTTTATTCCTCTTTATTCCTCTTCACTCTCCTTTTACTCCCATTCCCCTCTCTACCGTACCATCCTATCATCTTGCCATCCTACCATCCTAACACCTTTCCATCCTCCCATCCTCCCATCCTACCATCCTACCATCCTACCATCCTACCATCCTACCATCCTACCATCCCCTACTATCCTACCATCCTACCATTCTACCATCCTACCATCCTACCATCCTACCATCCTACCATCCTACCATCCTACCATCCTACCATCCTACCATCCTACCATCCTACCATCCTACCATTCTACCATCCTACCATCAAAGGTATGATGTTATTCTAATCTAATTAAAAAGAAAATTATAATGAAAGGTTTGCTGAGTATAAAGAACTTCATACACTCCATTTTTTATGCAAAATAAAAATGCGGAGTGGGAAACCTGAATGGAATTATACAATAGAGAGAAACTGCAAAAGAGTATTATTAAATTGCAGGATACGAAATGATCATAATATAATGAAAATAAAGGATATTTCGAGTTCCTGTTCAGGCTCATATATATACAAGAGCAATCCTTCAGTATTCCTACTGCGGCAAAGTAAAGGTATTTAAGACCAAGTTTACAGCCCTCAATGACCAACCGTAAAATATGCAATCTCAGACTGGAGATTGCAAAACATGGTTCAAGGGTATACTTGTAATTCAGGAGTTTATTTTAGGTTAAACAGTAAACTACATTTTTAGTAGCATACTCCAGGTTCAGGAGTATCCTCCAGGTTCAAGAGTTTACTCCAGGTTCAGAAGTGCACTCCAGGTTCAGGAGTTTACTCCAGGTTCAGCGGTATACTCCAGGTTCAGGAGTATACTCCAGGTTCAGGATTATACTCCAGGTTCAAGATTATTCTCCAGGTTCAGGAGTATACTCCAGGTTCAAGAGTATTCTCCAGGTTCAGGAGCATACTCCAGGTTCAGGAGTATACTTCAGGTTCAGGAGTATACTCCAGGTTCAGGATTATACTCCAGGTTCTGGAGTATTCTCCAGGTTCAGGAGTATACTCCAAATTCAGGAGTATGCTCCAGGTTCAGGAGTATACTCCAGGTTCAGGAGTATACTCCAGGTTCAGGATTATACTCCAGAATCAGAAGTATTCTCCAGGTTCAGGAGTATACTCCAAGTTCAGGAGTATACTCCAGGTTCAGGAGTATACTCCAAATTCAGGAGTATACTTTAGGTTCAGGAGTATACTCCAGGTTCAGGAGTATACTACAGGTTTAGGAGTATACTCCAGGTTCAGGAGTAAAGTCCAGATGTATAAGAATGTATATTGCGTACTCTGGTTCAAATTTGTCGAACGAAAGATGTAGAATTAATGACGACAAGCTGGGCGACTAAAAAAAGTTTAAGAGAAAACAAAACAAAAAGACGACCTACCGGAGATATTTAAAGTTAACATCGACTAACTGGACAAATTATAAAGCTGGGAGAAGAAGACGAAAAAGATAATGATTAACCTAAAATCAGATAAACCAGTATCATGACTAATTTGTTTTTGATTGGATCAAATCGGTTGAAGTTAGACAGGGTAGACACCATCAACATACAATCATAATACAATCCACCATCCAACCATCCAACCATCTAACTATCCAACAAGCCAGATTCACCAGAAATATCTCAATATCTACTCGATGGAAAATTAAATTTTATTTTGAGTATTTGGTTTATTTTTGACATCTAATTTCTGACATCCTCGCAAATTGAGTCTTTGCCACAAACTCTCATTTTCTAATCCCTATTTCTATGCAACCGAATGTCGTCAACCTTAGAAATTTCAAACTAAAAATCCAAATCCCTCCCCCCCCCCCCTCTTGAACATACTATGCTCCTCCCTCCATGATAAGACAAATTTAATAATAATTAAATACATTTTAAAAATCCTTTTGATCATCTCCGTTCTTTTCCAGTTGGTCAGTTCTTATTCAACTCTTATTTTCTTATGCTTTCGTTGATTTATTTTTATTGAATTCCTTCCATTAGTTTAATAGTTTATCTCTCAAAACATCCTTTCATTTCCATACTTCAATCCATTTCCATCCGTCCTTCCATCTCCACCCGTCCTTCCATTTTCACCAGTCATTCAACTAACATTCGTCCTTCCATCTCCACCCGTCCTTCCATTTTCACCAGTCATTCAACTAAGATTTGTCCTTCCATCTCCACCCGTCCTTCCATTTTCACAAGTCATTCAACTAACATTCGTCCTTCCATTTCCATCCGTCCTTCCATTTTCACCAGTCATTCAACTAAGATTAGTCCTTCCATCTCCACCCGTCCTTCCATTTTCACCAGTCATTCAACTAATATTCGTCCTTCCATTTTCACCAGTCATTCAGCTAACATTCGTCCTTCCATCTCCATCCGTCCTTCCATTTATAATTTTTCCGTCTTTCTCAGTTTTCCATTCTTCTAAATTTACTATTCTTAATTACTCAATGTATATTAAAGTTCAAACAATCAATTTGAAAACCAATCAGTCCGATATATTCCCATGATTTATGAAAATTATTTTGAATCATATTTCTGTATATTATTTTTTAACATAATCTATTTTCAAGGATCATTATTTATTGTATAGTTGAACGTGTACGCTAGAAAAAGCTCGCAGATTTTTAGAAATAAAGGAATTTAGTTTTTGCCACACACTTAAATGTTCTAATCTTTATATCTATGTAACCTTACGGTGTAAATCTATGATACTTCAAACTTAGATTATTTTATCCAACAGAATTCATAATTTGAAATATTAAAGGTCAATGACATTGGATTGCAAAGATATAGGGATTAGAAAATCAGAGTTTGTGGCAAAGACTCAAATCCTTTGCGGATTTTCATCAAATCTAGTGAGGGAGGTAGCGATAAAAATAGTATTAATTAAACCTTTTTAGACCCATAAAACTACATACAGAATTAGGAAAACCCGTTTACGTAACAATTTTATCTTATTTTTAAATTCTAAATTTCTTCAAACTTGAGGGTTAAATTAAAAATTATCATTTTGCGAAAAGTTTACGGTTTTAATTCTAGTTCATCACGTTTGTTAATTTCTGAGAAGACCTATCGGTCTACATCTTTACCATGTATTAAGATTTACTGTAATTACAGTTTTTGGTTTAATACCAAGAAAATATAGATCAGTTAACTATGACTAGGGATCTAAGTATAGAGCAGAAATCAGAGTATTATGAATTTTGAAGTTATTGTAAAACAAACTATAGCATTGTTTCATGCTCATTGAACTTTTAATATCATAATTTGAGTCGAACAGTCGTTTTCCAATAGGCTATACCACAGTTTTATGTGTTCCACTGTACATTAGAGATTTATATATAAGGGGGATAACATTAGATTAGATTTATTAGAACACTCATTTTTTAGGTGAATTAGTTTTCTATAAATCATTTACAAGTGTGAGCTATTTACATAGATATTTCAAGCTATTTATCCATGTATATTTATAATGTGTTTATCTATTTATGTAATGATATGATATTTATATATTCAAGATCTGACTACAATTCGAGTCTTTCCCTGCAGGGTTGGAATACTCCAGGTCTATCTAAGGGTTGAGTCATATCTCATCTTGGTTTGGAGTCATATCTCATCTTGATTCAGAGTCATATCTCATTAAGGTTCGGAGTCATATCTCATCTTGGTTTGGAGTCATATCTCATCTTGGTTCGGAGTCATATCTCATTTAGGTTAGGAGTCATATCTCGTCTTATTTCGAAGTCATGTCTCATCTTGGTTCGTAGTCATATCACATCGTGGTCCGGAGTCAAATCTCATCTTGGTTCGCAATAATATCTCATCTTGATCCGGAGTCATATCTCATCTTGGTTCGGAGTCATATCTCATCTTGGTTCGGAGTCATATCTCATCTTGGTTCGCAGTCATATCTCATCTTGGTTTGGAGTCTTATCTCATTTAAATCTTTGATTTATACCAGTCTCGGATTCAGCATATAAATAAAGACGTCAAGAATAAATA
Source organism: Eurytemora carolleeae (assembly GCF_000591075.1). Lineage (NCBI taxonomy): Eukaryota > Metazoa > Arthropoda > Copepoda > Calanoida > Temoridae > Eurytemora > Eurytemora carolleeae. The sequence goes on along the minus strand of NW_019396612.1, from coordinate 515,830 downwards.
AAATTTTATAAGTTACATCCTTTAGAAAAATGAAATTTGTGTTATAATTTCATTTTACAAAAATCATTCGTATTATCGCGTTCAGTGTGAAGGTTGCGTTTTTCTATCTGGTATTTTAATCCTCCTCCCCCTACATACTGCATCAAAAAATTGTGTGAGAATATTTTTTATAAAATACAATAAAAAAAACTGTTTGAATGACAGCTTTCTAACGCTGAGGAATTTAGGTCAATAAAAATTTCTCCTTACTTCTTNCCAATAAAAAGAAAATATTGCGATGAAACTGTCCTAAGATATTTATTGATCATTAAAAGCAGGACATGAAACATATACTTGCTAGGGAACTAAAAATATTTGTAAAATTAATTAGAATTTTTTTTACAAATTTTAATTGAAAAATGTGATTAAAACAAAGGATGGGGAGAAGGTAAGTATATGGTTCTACTAACTGGAGTGCCCAGATTATTATTTATAGTCCACTGTGATTTAAAGGTCTCACGCTCCTAAGCAAAACTCGATTAAAATTTTGCCAATTACTTCTTTAAAACTAATGGTAACATGTGCTTTATAAAATGTACATGTAAAGGGCTACATAAAAGCATAAGTAAGTCAAAGTGGCAAAATTAAAGCCAAAGACGTTGCAACAATTCAAAGTCGACCATGTCCAAAGAATTAATGAGATTTTGTATAAGCAGGCTTAATCTATGTGAGTCATAGTTATTAAATCATGATTTTAACTGAACAGCCCGGCGTTAACCTTTGGAATTTTGAAAAATGACAAAACTTTTTTGCCATAATCCCTAAATCTTTGCAACCAAATGGCGTAGACCTTTATATAGAATGTTCCATAGGATAGACGCAAAGGACCCTCACCCTAGATTTTAAAGATATAGAATTTGAGGCGGGAAATTCTTTCAAAATTCTGTGAAGCATTTCATTAATAAAAGAATGAACGAAGACGACAATGATTCCAGAGTTTATGTTTCCAACTTGAATATTGCATGTTAGAAAAGATTAGTTGGTTGGTGGCATACTGCAGTTCATACATTTCTATTGTTTTCTGTAATAGTTGATCAATTGAATAACCAGGACGGGGTAAATTTAAATATTTGACTAGACGCCATTGTTTTCATGTTTACAAACATTTCAAGGATTTAGACAAATTTGAAATTGGAGGGTCAACACTTTCATTGTTAATTTGACCGAAATAACTTTTGATGTATCTTACAATTAGTTTTTTTTATCTATATGCAGATATTGAGTCTTTGTCGCAAACTCAAATTTTCTAACCCCTATATCTTAGCAACTTGATGGTGCAAACCTGATATTTCAAACTTAGATTATTTGATCTACCAGAATTCAATGCTTGCAATATCAGAGGTCTACGGCATTGGGTTGCAAATATATAGGAATTAGAAAATCTGAGTTTGTGGCAAAGACTCAAATCCTTTCACGGATTTCTTCAGTTTTTTTTTCAATTGTCAAAATTTGGAGTTTTTCTTTTATAGTTTTGATCCATTCTGAATTGTTTAATCTCAAAATAAGTCATATTTGAAAAACAAAACTATCTTTTCTTTAAAAATATTTATTTGTAACTTAGATAAATTTGTTATTACACGAGTAAGTATAAGATTGCACTTCTGATGAAATAAGACAATAACAATACAAAACATATCACAGCAGTGTTCAGAGGTTTAAAAATAGCTAAAATTAGTTTAATAAGAGCGAGGGGGGAGGCCCCCCGGAGGGGGGGGGGTTAATTAAGAGTACATTATCCCAGTTTGATTTAATTTTTAGCCCCTTTTTTAGTAATTTTGGTTTGTCGTTAACGAGGTTCATTTTTTATTTAAATCCCCTTTTAAAAATCTCGAGCCATCCCTGCAAACCTAGTTTTCTATTTCAAAAAGGTGTGAAAAGCCAGAACATAATTTGAAGGAAGCACTGGTATCTTGCGGATAGATTACAATCAAACCCGGAGAAAATCTCTTGGTTAGAAAAGTTACCCTAGAGCTAACACTACTATTTCCTTTCTCCGTTTAGAAACAAAGACTTTCCATCTATATAGGTTGGTTTACTTTCTCCGTTAGAGTGTAGACCCAACCCGGAGCTGGGATAGGATTTATCCAGGTACTTGATACTCTCGTTGAGATAGTTCTGAATAGATGTGAGAGCAGCAACTATAGCTGGAGAACCGAACCCATGTGTAATCATGGAGAAATGGGTTAGATGTCTCTGTATACTAGGATCTAGGATAGGCTGGGGTCTGGTGTTGCAGAGAGGAGATCTATCCTGGTTCAACAGGTCCATCAACTCCTTACAGATGTACCTAGAGTAAAAGATTGTAAATACAAGATAAGGACGGATAAACAGAAAACGTACGGTCACAAACCGTGAAGTGAAGTAAGATTTAAGGAAATATAGATGGTTAAAGATAAGGCGGGTATCCTGCAATACAAGTCGTAAACCTAGAGAAATAAATTGCAAGATATCCAACACTACATTGTATACACAGATCTATATCCTTCAAACTGTAATCCAAAACAGGGTTTAGGTGTAATAGGGACCCGGAGTTGGAACGTGAGCAAATCTATCTTAATCTGCTAGGTTACAATAAACCAGGAGTAAAGTTTATCATAAATGTTATATCTTCAGCCATGAAACTTGAACACGTAAAACGAGTTTCATTGTATTTAAGATTATCTTAAGAATCTATGAGATGGGTTTAGGAACTTAAGTATTTGGAATGGTTTAAGAATATCCAATAAACTGGAAAATCTAGGATGGTTGGAGGATTAGTTTGAAGTTGGAAAATCTAAGGATAAGACAGAACCCGGAGAAATCTGTCCTACAGTTGAACCTGCTGGGTTACAAATTGCCTCCCGCAGTCTGAATGACAGAATTGACGTGAGAGGGAGACGTAAGAAGAATAGGAGAAAAAAAGGATGCAAAGAGGGTCGCGGGGATTGGTTGGAAAATAGAGAGTATGAAATGTCAAAAATTGTTAAAAAAGATCACCCAAAAGCATAATACAGTAGTGTTAAATTTCAAGTGAAATGAAGAGAAAAAAGATTCTTTAAGTTGATTTTTATAAGAAATAAAAAAAATCGGATGAATAAATCTTTAAGTTTTTTGAGAGAAAAGATGGCGGTCATTAAAAAATTCCCGTCGTCTTCAAATCTCCGGCGGATTTGTCGCCCAAGGTTTGAAAATTAAAGGTCGTCATTTTGCAGAATGTAAAACTTGTGTCTTGATTTTCAAATGATTGACAGTTTAGAACACCTCCCTGATATTTAACAAATCTATAATTTGACCCACCCCCTCCTCCACACTCTTATATAATCTATATCATGGAGTAGAAAGACATCTGTTGTCCTGAAACCGAATAACAAAGGAATAAACTAAATTGACCGCCAAAGCCCGATTTCAATTAAGACTAAAGCGTTCTTTTACAAATTATAAAAAAGGAATAAATAGTCATGGAAAAAACTAGAAGAAGAAAAAGAAGAAAAATCTGACTAAAGAACTGATTACTTAATTTCTAATTTTGTAATCCTAATATCTTTGCCTTATGTATTGAACCTATGAATTTTGTTAGATCAATTAGTTGAAGTTTGAAATATCAACGGTTGTCAACATTAGGGTGCAAAGATATATGTAGATATTAGAAGCTTATAGTTGATCTGTTCTTTTCATGATGAAATTGTAGGTTATAAAGGATTTATAAAATTAGGAGTGAATTTAGAGAGAAAATGAGAAATCGTAAGAAGAGATGATATTACAGAAACCGAAATCAAGCTGGGAAAAAAGATGAGATATTGGATAAAAAAAGAAAAATTGAAATGTGAAATAAAAAATGTTCAAAGTGAGAAATTATACAAAAAAAAATTAGGACCGGCTCGGCTTTTAATTTGCTCTTGGATTTAAAATCCGAACCCTCCTATATATGTTTTCGTAGCTCTGGATACAAATAAGTCAAGGCTACAAAGCAGTTGTACCTATAGCTTATGATTGTGTATTTGGGAACAACATGATCGATTTCCGCGTTGGAACATTTTTAGTTCACAGTGAATTATAATTATGAAATCTAATATTGACAGGCCCCCCCCTCACCCCCCCCCCTCTCACCGCACAATATAGAAATCAGTCTTTACCATCGAGTTAAAATAAATTAGTTTTTAACTGTTTAGACAAAACATGAAAATTGCAGGATATTTCAAAACAGAATAGAGAATTAATATTGGGAAAAAACGTACAGGGAATGACAGCCAATGGGGTTGGGAGTGACTTTCCGTTTCTGATGTCGAAAGATTTAATCTTTTTATAAAGCGCGCAATTGAGAAAAGATAAAACACAGTTGTATAGATTACGATATCATGAATGCAAATTTACTGGCTGCTCAAAATTTTGCATATCTCGTGATTTAAAAAAGTTGCAATCATCATTCTTTGGCTTGGTTGCCAGCGGTTTATGGAATTTATCCTAGCTCCTATACCAACTACTATAGACCCAGGTTCTTGTGGAGTCATGCTGAATTTTGATTCCGAACAAAAATCAGACAAATTTTACTCCATTTTCCGGGGTTTCATTGTTACCAATGTAATTAATGAATTAAACATCAATAATTTACGATTGTATCCGGTTAAACATATTATGCATAAAATATTTCTTAAACATTAGGAATATTTTTAAATTACAAAATATGATGTAATCAGTCGGGTTCAAAAGTACGTGGTCAACCTGTTTTATTGAATATTCAAAACAAGAACGGAAATCTTACTTGGTCGCATAAAGTAGTTCTTTTCTCCTGTACATATCGGATGGATCTGTATGCTGTCTTGAGAGATACTCCGCAACCTGCCGGGCTGGGAACTCTGTCTCACACACGTACCCGAAGTCCCTGGCCAAGTGGATCGCCTCCCCCTCCACCAGGGATGTCAGCAGGGTAACGTTGGCAGCCTTTCTTCTCCCAGCAGGAAGAGTGAGTCCTATTCTGTCAAGTTTGCTTCTTAACATTTTCCCTCCGTCCTTGGACTTCGCTCTAAACAAAATTTCAAAGTTATGGATTTCCAGTTTAATTAAAAAACTTCAGAGATGAGAAAACTTGAAATTAAAAACAAACAGATTATATTCTCAAAGAAAATATTTAGATACAAATATTTTAAAATGCTAAAAGCTCATGAAGAAATCCGCAAGTCACTTTCTAAAAAACCCGCGAACTAAGTTTGCATACAGAATATTGAACAAACATCGTCACATTGTTTCTTTGATTATAGTGAATCATTAATGCCACTGTTTGAAACGAAGATTAACATAAAAACACGATTATAAAATCTCTTAAATCTCAGCCGTCGTGTTGTCCAGCAAAAAAGTTAAGTTTATAAATCAACTCAAAACAGGATATCCAATTAGGGCAATATTTCAATTAAAACGGGAAATACTCAATTGCGCTCATTTTTCCTAACCTACAAACAATTGTTGACTAGCTCTCGGCTAATCAAGAACGGTTCAAGATTACCCACTGGCTCCGGGGTTAACATGGATCCACAAAGGTTAGGATTGGGATGTAAGGTGTAAATACTTAACACATGACATCCGTCCCGCGGCTCTTTATGAAAAGCCAAATCACAACGTAAAAAGAGACAGTTACATATTAACCCAGACCATTTAAACTGATCTAGGAGATAATTTATGTTTAAAGTAAACTTACCGTCGGAGAACTCCTCCCAGCAGGGACGCATTGAGACACTCCGGAGGAGAGAGTCTTCTCTGAACCTCAGCTATGGTGACCTTGTACTTAGAGGTTGAGGAGAGGAGGGAGAGCCTACCCGGAGTAGAACAGAAAACCTCAAGAGGGAACTTCTGGTTCATGTGTTCCTTATTTTGATGTTGGGTTTGATCAAACTCACGTTTAATGGGAAACGGAATATCACGTGGAAGGAACGTTTCTCCGCTCATTCCCTGAAACAAAATAGTTATTCTCTAGAATTCTGAAACCATGGAAATTGTACAATTCAGAAACAGTGCGTGGAACCAATAGTTTATGAACAGTGGAAACCTATACAGTTTCTCTAGATCAAGTAGATTACTCAAAATTTTTAATATCAAAGGCTAAATCATCAGGTTGCAAAAATATAGGGAGTTAAATGCGAGTAATCAGTTCCTCTATGATAATTTTTAAAAACAGGAACCTATAGAAACTCTAGATAAGGCAAAGCTATAAAACTTAGAAGAAAAATTTAGAAACTTGAACCCGAGAATACTGAAAAAGATTCTGAAACACGGCTTTGATCTATTTTTTCCAGATTCTTTAATCTTCTATCACATTCTTTTAATCTTTTTGATTTGGAAACTTTCTTTCATTAGTTTACTCCTAACCGAGACCCCCCCCTCACTACTTCTACCCCTCATCCCCCCTTTTTGATGTAAGAACTGAATACTTGCCTCCAACTCTAGTTTTCCAATACCTTTATCTCAGCAACATAATGTCATAGACTTTTGATATTTCAAATTATATATTCTACTAGATCAATTTGTTAAAGGTTAAAATAATAAAGGCTTAAACCAAGAAGTAATTGAACTACGAAGACTTAGTTGAACCACCTCTCTTTAACATGAACAGGTGCACAAGGGTCAAATGGTTTAACTAAGTTTACGTAATTCAACAATTCCTTGCTCTGCATTAAATATGGTCCCAATATGGTTGCAAAGGATGAGAAAATTAGAGTTTGGGACACATGTTCCATTTCTTTTTACAACAAAAAAATCCCTTAGAATTACCTGGTTATTATTATTATGATGAATAGACTCCTGTTCCATGTTCTGCCTAGAGTAAGCATCCCTTCGGAGATTGTCATATGCTTGACTGAACCCGGAGCTGTGAAGACTCGCCTGAAAGAATGATTGACTAAGTAAATACCTCTACCCGGAGTCAAACCCTCATCTTATCTCGTGGTTAAGCTTGGTTACGCACAGGTTACGCAGGTTACCCGTAGTCACGTGGATTCTTGTGGATAAAAACAAAACCATTAAAGAACCATCGAAGTTGAATTATGTAAACCATAAACTAAGCATGAGTGGAGAGGGACGGGTTGGGTACACCGCAGTTTGACCTCTCACCCCTGAGATCTAGATTAGGACGGATCATTAAACCTACATCAATCTTTCATAAACCAGCTTGACAACATCAGATCAGACCTTGCATATCCGTTATATGCATATAGCACAAGGGGGAGTTCAAACATTAAATAAATAGTAAGAAAAAGAAATAAAAAGAAAATAGGAGAATAAGAGAAGAAATAGAGAATAGGAAGGAAAGAGGAGAATAAGAGAGGATGAGAAGAGAAGAAAAAGAGAATAGGAAGAAAAAAGGAGAATAGGAGCAGTTGAGAGAAAAGAGAATATGAACTAAAGAGAAGAATAGGAAAATATGAGAGGAGAAAAAAAGAAAAAAAAATAGGAAAGGAAGGAAGGAGAAGATGAGAGGAGAAAAAAAAGAGAAAAGGAAGGAAGGAGAAAATAAAGAAAAAAATAGAAAAAGAAGAAAGAGGAAGATAAGATGAAAAGTAAAGGAAAAAATTAATTAGGAAAAAATGGCGGTAGAGTGGTTAAAAGAATAAATTAATATTTAACAATATACTGCAGGATTATTTGTAAGATGCAACTAATAAAAATGGATAAAATTGTTTTTAAACGTCCTAAAATTTTCTTTTCTATTTAAATTCGAAATTTAACGTGTGTAAGCCAACCTTCATGCAAAAATTTAAGAATTTGCCTAAGGCCCTGTGCAATATTGAGTATGAATTTGGACAAGCTATGCAATTCAATCTCAGCACAAATTTGGCAAACAGAAATAGTTGTTCGTATTCATGAAAACACGAAACAGAAATAGTTGTTCGTATTCATGAAAACACGAAACAAATTGTGTAAAGTAAAATCATAGCTTTGTTACAAAAAAAACTAAATTCTCCTTTGAGCAGAAACTCAAACTTAAGAAAGAAAATTTTCCAAGTTTGAAAAAAAAATATTTTAAAATAACCCACCGCATATTGTTGGTAGGGATCGGCAGATAGGTGTTGAGAAAAAACGTCCTGTCCTGTCTGCAGACCATTGGATCCTGATTCAGTTTTATTTAAACCTTGATCAATTTGAAAAAATAAATTAAAATGTTATCTGTAAAGGTACTGTAAACGTATTTGTAAAGTGACTGTAAACGTATCTGTAAAGTGACTGTAAACGTATCTGTGAAGGTACTGCAAGCGTATCTGTAAAGGTACTGTAAACGTATCTGTAAAGAAACTGTAAACGTATCTGTAAAGGGACTGTAAACGTATCTGTAAAGGGACTGTAAACGTATCTGTAAAGTGACTGTAAACGTATCTGTAAAGGAACTGTAAACGTTTCTGAAAGGAACTGTAAACGTATCTGTAAAGTGACTAAACATATCTGTAAAGTGACTGTAAACGTATCTGTAAAGGAACTGTAAACGTATCTGTAAAGGGACTGTAAGCGTATCTGTAAAGGGACTGTAAACGTATCTGTAAAGGAACTGTAAACGTATCTGTACAGGGACTGTAAACGTATTTGTAAAGGGATTGTAAGCGTATCTGTAAAGGGACTGTAAGCGTATCTGTAAAGGGACTGTAAACGTATCAGTAAATGGACTGTAAGCGTATCTGTAAAGTGACTATAAACGTATCTGTAAAGGAACTGTAAATGTATCTGTAAAGAGACTGTCAACGTATCTGTAAAGGGACTGTAAACGTATCTGTAAAGTGACTGTAAACGTATCTGTAAAGGAACTGTAAACGTATCTGTAAAGGAACTGTAAACGTATCTGTAAAGGAACTGTAAATGTATCTGTAAAGTAACTGTAAACGTATCTGTAAAGGGACTGTAAACGTAATTTAAGTGACTCTCCATTTATAGATAAGCCTATTTAACACACAACGGTATCATTGAAAGATTTGTCTGAACAGTGATCAATTATGTGTTTTTGCTTCAGAAACAATGGAGGAAAATTATCAAACTTAAAACTTTTCTAAAAACGACGATATCTTCCATATTATTGGTCGGAGAGAAGTATACCGCTGTGAATCATGCATAAATGGCAAGTAGTTTGAATTTATAAAATTTAAATTTAAAATGGTAGTTTTTCAGAGGTTTGAGTATGTTCCTGTGAATGGAGGTGGAAAGTAAGGAGGCTGAAATTCCATTGTTGTCATTGCTTTCCTTAAAAGAAAAAAATATTAAAATATCAGAATTTAAACTATTTCAGATTCTAGCTTCGTGGTTCTGATTTTACCTCCAGGGTGTAGAAGGAGTAACAGGAAACTCTTCCGACTGAATCCGTGTCCTTGGAGAAGTGTTGAACCTGCCACGGGGAACTAAATCTCAGTGTCTATTCTGCCCGGAGTAAGAGGAGAAACTGCACTTAGCGCCGGGATGCTGAAACTTGACGGTAGCAGTGACATCACAACCAATCAAAGCCGGGTTTACAAATGTCTTGACCAATGAGGATACTTTCCTGCCTCCCGGCGGCAAATTGGCGGAACATCTGAACCAGGGGCGTGAGCTCACACGCGCCCCGGGTCCCGTGGATGCCCCAGATTCACAGCAAAGTAATATATCAGCTGGAGACAGGAACCAGGAGAACCAGGAGAACCAGGATCGAGAACAAGGAGAACCAGGAGAACTAGAAGAACAAGGAGAACCAGGAGAATTAGAAGAACAATGAGAACCCGGAGAACAAGGAGAACAAGGAAAACCAAGAGAACAAGATGAACCAGGAGAACTAGAAGAACCAAGAGAACCAGGAGAACTAGAAGAACACGGAGAACCAGGAGATCCAGGAAAACTAGAAGAACTAGAAGAATCAGAAGAACTAGATGAACAAGGAGAACAAGGAGAACAAGGAGAACATGGAGAACCAGGATATCCAGGAGAACCTGAAGAACCAGGAGAATCAGGAGAACTAGAAGAGCAAGGAGAACCAGGAGAACAAGGAGAACCAGGAGAACTAGGAGGACCAGGAGAACCAGGAGAACCAGTAGAACTAGGAGAACCAGGAAAACCAGGATAACCTATAGAATAAAGAGAACTAGAATATCAAGAAAGCCTGGAAACACTAAAGAAACTAGAGAACCAGGACAGCAGAGGAAAACTACAAGAACCTAAAAGAAAGAGAACCAGGAGAACAACTTGGATAACCAGGAAACTTTAAGAACTATGAAAACTAAGAATAAAAAACCATCTCACTGAACCTGCTAAATTTTTCATTAAATTTGAGTCTAGAACTTGGTAACCTAGAGAACTAACCCCTGAATAGGATAGTTTCGGAATGTCCCATTATGAACCCTTTTGTACCTAATGACAGCCCCAGGGAGGGAGTAAAGCTTACTTGCTCTTTTTGTCAGATTTTCTTTCTTTTCCTTCCATTGTATCCGTCCTGTATTTAATCAAATATCTTTTATCTGGAGCAGGTTGGGTTCTGTGATTATATCTGGGTTGGATTTTATCTAAATCCGTCGGTATATGGTTCAATTTTTAAACGTTGAAAAAGTCAATAGAATTTGATCGAATCTCACTGTTTGTAACTCTTACCACAATTTGTTTGGATTAATTTTACTAGTTTCTGCTTAGTTCATGAAATTAATTTACTTAAAATTAAATTTAATTGAATTGATTTTGCGTTAATGCATTTGAATCGGTATTGATGAAAATGAATTGATTTGTTTAAAAGGAATTCCGTTTAGACACAAACTTAAATGTTCTAATCGTGGCAAAGACTCAATTCCTGCGAATTCTAACGACCTGGAAAAGGATCTAAAGACCTGAATAAGGATCTAAAGACCTGAATAAGGATCTAACGACCTGAATAAGGATCTAACTACCTGAATAAGGATATAAAGACCTGAATAAGTATCTAAAGACCTGAATAAGGATCTAACGACCTGAATAAGGATATAAAGACCTGAATAAGGATCTAAAGACCTGAATAAGGATCTAACGACCTGAAAAAGGATCTAAAGACCTGAATAAGGATCTAAAGACCTGGAAAAGGATTAAAAAGACCTGGAAAAGGATCTAAAGACCTGGAAAAGGATTAAAAAGACCTGGAAAAGGATCTAAAGACCTGGAAAAGGATTAAAAAGACCTTGAAAAGGATCTAAAGACCTGGATAAGAATCTAAAGATCTGGAAAAGGATTAAAAAGACCTGGAAAAGGATATAAAGACCTGGAAAAGGATCTAACGACCTGAAAAATGATCTGAAGACCTGGAAAAGGATCTAAAGACCTGAATAAGGATCTGAAGACCTGAATAAGGATCTAACGACCTGAATAAGGATCTAAAGACCTGAATAAGGATCTAAAGACCTAAATAAGGATCTAAAGACCTGAATAAGGATCTAAAGACCTGAATAAGGATATAAAGACCTGAATAAGGATCTAACGATCTGAATAAGGATCTAAAGACCTGAATAAGGATATAAAGACCTGAATTAGGATCTAAAGACCTGAATAAGGATCTAAAGACCTGAATAAGGATCTAAAGACCTGAAAAAGGATCAAAAGATCCGAATAAGGATCTAAAGACCTGAATAAGGATCTAAAGACCTGAATAAGGATCTAAAGACCTGGAAAAGGTTTGAAAGAACTGGATATGGTTCTAAAGAACTGGATAGGCTTTAAAAGACCTAGATACGATACCAAAGTCCTGGATAAGGTTATATTGACCTGGATAAGGTCCTAAATACCTGGATAAGTTTCTAAAGACCCGGAAATGATCTAATAATCTGGATAAGGTTCTAAAGACCTGGAAAATGTTCTAAAGACCTGGATAAGGTTCTAAAGACTTGAATAATGATCTAATGACCTGGATATTATCCAGTGGATAAACTAGAGATCTATATAAGGATCTAAAGTCCTGGATAAGTTTCTAAAGACCTGGATAAGTTTTCAAAGACCTGTATAAGGATCTAAAGACCTGGATAAGTTTTCAAAGACCTGTATAAGTTTTCAAAGACCTGGATAAGGTTTAAAGATCTGGATAAGTTTTCCAAACCCGTATAAGGTTCTGAAAACCTGGAAAAGGGGGGGGATAAGGGTTCAGCGTAAATATTTGAGGTTTCAGAAATGTTGCACTCCTCTAATCATAGTTCAGTCCTTAAACTCTCAGCTCTGGTAAAGGGTTAAAGTAGTAATTTCTGCCCAGATCTATTATAGGAGCACACGTGTTACAGCTAGAATATTCTTCAGCTTTTAACGTGAAAAAATGAAAATTTCGTGCGATGAATATATGAAGGGTTGCAAGAAAAAGGTAGACTAGATATGATCTCCATAATTTACACAGTTTTTCTGCAAACCAGAACAATGCACATAATTTTGGCAAATTTGCAGATATATGGAATTTGCAGGTAAACAATAAAGCAATTTTATATTTAGCAACAATTCAATCTTTCGCAGTAATTTTGCACAGTGACAAACAAGCCAAAACACAGCATACAGACATTTAAACTAAAAACAAAAGTAACTGATTATTTGTCTTTTCAACCTAATCATTGAAATTTTAATAGTTTATATCATTAAATTTGAGTTTGATCAGTTACTTTGGTATATTTAACCAGTTCTCTGTAAGACATATCATTTGTGGTAACCTTATCTTCCACATAGAGGATCAGATAAAGATTTTAAGGGTATCGTTGTGAATCGGACATATTCCTCAATGAAAGGGAGAGTCCCTTGAAACTACAATGATTGTCCCTTTAAAAATAAATCTGACAACCTTCTCTTGAACAATGAAAACCAAAATAGTAAAGGAGTCATTCTGAGACAATGGAGTTTTTTGCATTTTGAAAGATTGCAAATATGTTAGGGTTGTGCAAATACTAGTTGCAATGATTGATTTCATTCATTGCAAAACCAAAAATAGTTTTGGTATTTACCCTAGATAGACCAATCAACCTGCACAGTTATAAAAATGTTTTTTCAAATATTGAGACCGGGTGTTTGTTTCTATTTGTTTATTTTGGAAAAACAAAATTGATGTCATGGCAGAGGTTATTTAGGAAGATTCACTTCTTGTGCAGAACTTATTGGGTTACAAAACAGATTTAATGTTTTATGAACGGTGTGTTCTTCGGTAAAAAATATGTATTTTTTTGCATAGTACATTAGTAATTAACAAAGAAAGTTGTTAATTAGCATCATTAAGCTTATTAGAGTTTCAGAAAGAAATCATATTAAATATTGTTCCTGTTCTGGTTTACATTTTGAACGAATATCGGGTACATACACAATATTACATATACATTTCAAACTCGTTTTATTATAGATATTTCACTTTTATATCATTGCAAACATTGACAATACTATATTAAGGTTACTTATTGTTTTTTAAAATCTCGAACAAAGATAATTTACTGAAATACATACATGGATTACATTACATATATAGATACATACATAGATAAATACAGAGATTTCATTGCATTATACATATTGATTCATAGATATCATTTAATTAAGTAAACGGGTTTACATATATATATATACAAAGATGACATTATATTACATATGTTTATAAATACAGGTTTAAATATTAGAATATTTGTTAGTGTGAAATATGTCGGTTTAGAAAGTCCTGAAAGCATGACAGGACGAGAAAGCTCGGATAATGAATAGATGAGAATAATTAGTTAAGATGAACCGTTAGATTCAAGATTAGATCCTGATAGACGCGTCATCCAACATTGTTCCTACCTTCGGCATATCTCCAGGCTTGGATAGAGTAGGACTCGAAGACATCTAGGGAAGTCTAGCTCCGGGTACAAAACTGAACAGAGTGCACTCTCAACCTTGATCTTGAACCTACTCCGGGCATTCTTCATTGAAACCTGGTGCCTTGAGCAGTGAGTAGGTTCAAACAAAAACCCAGAGGAGAAACTCCCAGACCATGTCCTGAGGTTGTAGACGAGCTCCAGGTGCAGGTTGAGCTCCGGGCTCCCCTACCCGCCCCAGGGTTCCCTGCATCTCTCATTAGGACGGATACAGGAAACTCTCCAGATTCAACCTTTCTCTTGTATACTTATTGGATCCAACCTTACGCCAGGTTCCTCCTAGATCCAACAGTTCTCCTTGATAGTTCCTGGGTCCAACCTTACTTCTTGATACATATTGGAACCAACCTGATACTCTTAGGTACTCTCAAGAGTCTTTCCTTTCTCCTATATACTTATTAGATCCTGTCTTATACTCATAGAGACTCTCCTGGTCTCACCCTTCTCCTGGATATGACCGGATACAAACGTATACTCTTAGATACTTTCTGTATCTATTCTTTCTCCTTGATGCTTATTAAATCCAATCGTATACTCCTAGATACTTTACGGGTTCATCCTTTCTCCAGTATACACAATGGGTCCATCCTTTCTCCTGAATACTCCCAGGATCCATCCTTTCTCCTGGATACTCCCTGGACCCAAACTTTCTCCTGGATACTCACTGGATCCATCCTTTCTCCTGGATACTCTCTGGATTCACCCTTTCTCCAGGATACTCTCCGGGTCCATTCTTTCTCCAGGATACTCCCTGGATCAATCCTTTCTTCTGAATACTCCATGGATCCATCCTTTCTCCTGGATACTCCCAGAATCCAACCTTTCTCCTGGATACTCCCTGGATTCATCCTTTCTCCTGGATGCTCCCTGAATACGACCTTTCTTCCGGATCCTACCTTTATCCTGGATACTCCCTGGATCCAACCTTTCTCCTGGATACTCCCAGAATCCAACCTTTCTCCTGGATACTCCCTGGATTCATCCTTTCTCCTGGATGCTCCCTGAATACGACCTTTCTTCCGGATCCTACCTTTATCCTGGATACTCCCTGGATCCAACCTTTCTCCTGGATACTCCCTGGATCCAACCTTTCTCCTGGATACTCCCTGGATAAAACCTTTCTCCTGGATACTCCCAGAATCCAACCTTTCTCCTGGATACTCCCAGAATCCAACCTTTCTCCTGAATACTCCCTGGATCCAACCTCTCTCCTGAATACTCCCTGGATCCAACCTTTCTCCTGAATACTCCCTGGATCCAACCTTTCTCCTGAATACTCCCTGGATCCAACCTTTCTCCTGGATCTAACCTTTCTCCAGAATTCTCCCCCGACCCAATGTAAGGTAAGGCCATAAGAGAATTGTGTACTCAGACACCCCAAATTCCGTAATATACTCATTTTCGGCTGTACAATTATATATTGTACAGCCGAAACTGGAACTGAACCGAAACATGAAATTGAATCCAGTATACAGACCTTAGTCGAAGTCATATAAAGATAGAATGGAGAGAGTAAATTAATTCATTTCTGTCAGTATTTTTGATTGTCTACTTTTCTGTGTATCTCTCTGTCTGACTACTGTCTGCTTGTCTGTCTGTTTGTCTATCTATCTATGTATCTAAGAACCATGATACAACAAAGAGAAGTTTTCCAGCGAACAATAATTCAAATATTAAATTCAATTATGGTAGCGTAGAGACAATCTATTCATAGGAAGGATAGATAGATAAATAGGTAGATAGATAGATAGATAGATAGATATTTTAAAAGATTGTTAGATATATGGATAGATTGGTGGGTAGAAAGACAGTTAGATAAATAGATAAATAGGTAGTTAACTTCATAGTTAGTTCGTTAAATCATAATTTTACTACGGTTATTGGACACAAACAGACTAACCAAATATATATAAAGATACTCGGTCGTCTTTAAGCTATCATGTTTAGTGGAACATTCGTCACTTTTTAGTTCAATTTGTTTGAATATGTAAATGTTTAAAGGTCGTCTTTAAGCTATCATGTTTATGTGGAACATTCGTCATTTTTTATTTCAATTTGTTTGAATATGTAAATGTTTAAAGGTCGTCTTTGCGGTAAATTCTTAAGTCTTTCCTATCTATTTTCTTTGTAGAGCGGAGAGCGTTCTCGTCTTCTATTCTAGAACCTAGGATAATTAATCTGAACACTCAAACCTTGAGAAAAGAATCCTTCCGACCAGGTTCTGGAGATAAAAGGGTAAATCTTTTCAAGTAGGAGGCGCTGAACTTACAGGGTTCCAACAATGGATAAAACTTCAGAGACGACTGTACGGAATTTATTCTTTCTATGATCCTTATCTTCATGATTCCCTTTTATCATTTATTAAGCTTTTAAAAGACTATATTCACTTCATTAAGACTTTATTTCAGGTCGCCTTTACAGTCTCATCCTTTGAGGGTAACCCTGTATGATAAGAGGGTTGCTAGGATGATGTCTCTAGATGAAAACTATTTAAGAAAAAGAACTTCAAATGTTTTTGAAAAGTTTTTGTCAAACTAGAGTTCTTGAGAAATTTCAGATTTAATAAAAGCTAGTGAATGGTTTTAATTTGGAATAAATAAAAAATAAACCGAAGATATAATTTAAAACCAAGTTATTTTAAGATTTTAAACTATCCCAGAGTTTTTAGAAGATTTTAAACTTAGCTAACTCAGATCTCAGATAATTTTTTATTTTAAAATATATCTAAAAAATTTGAGAGATTAATAGAATAAGAGATATTGAGAGATTTTGAACAAATCAGATATATTTTAAGATTTTAAACAAATAAAAGATATTCTGAGGTTTTAAACTATAATAAGAGATATTTGAAAATTTGAAACAAATAAGAGATTTTGTTAACCTTTAAGTAAAAAGAAACATTTAGAGATTTGAAACAATGAGCGAATTTGGGCAAAATAAACAAATTAGAGATATTGAGAGATCTGAAACAAATAAGAGATTTTGGTAGATTTGAAACAAAACACGAGAATTAGAGATAATGGGAGATTTTAAACATATAAGAGATAACGTGTACGTGTTTGGAGATTTAAACATTAAATTGAACTTTGAAATATATATTCTCTAAATTCCATGTTTAATGTTTGTGCGTAATAAATCTAGCCTCGTGCTACTGGGTTTAGTTAGTACTTACTCCGAACCAAACTAGCATTAAACCAAACCACAACCCTGAGCCACAGCTTGCTGTGTTCCCACCATAGACCCTGAGAAACAATGGGAGCTGAACCAACCCAACCCAGATGGTTGAGAATTAAGAAACCAGGATTTATTTATTTCCGCCTACTTAACTCTTCCTTCCTTCCTAGCCTTCTTTCTCAAGCAAAATCTAAAATGGGAACTTTAACGGCCAATAGATCCAGAAACCTATGAAAATTGTTAATTAATTTTGAAGAAATTTCTTTGGCTTTAACTTGCTTACCCTTTTCTACTTCCTTTTCCTTTTGAAATAGCATCGTTGTTTATAATTCTGTTCTCTCATTTTTTTGTAAAATGTTCTTGTTAACCTGTATACCTTACTGTAAGAGGACCCTGATATAGAAGCAACCGTCCCCGGATTATATATATACTGATGGATCTACTGAATTTATCATATTGATAGATTGGTTGACGTGAGATAGATGTGCTTGCTGTCCATCCTTCAAACCCATCTTATCCTCTCCGTCCTGAGATATCAAAATATTATTCAAAAAACTGATCACGATTCTAAAAAGATCCAACCCAACCCTGAACCATGAATTGGAATCTTTTTACGGTACAAACTGGGTTTTAGAAACCCAGTTACGTTGATGTGATACTCGAATCCATATATCTTTGCAACCTAATGTCTTAGGTTTAAATCATCATATTGCGGTGTATAGATATAGGAATTGGAAAATTAGAATTTGAGGTGAGTGATCAGTTCCTTGGAGATTAGTAATCTTTAAGTTGTTGTGGAATGTTTATAGAAAGATAGAAATAGAGAAAAAACTATATTTCTAGTGGTGCAACCCCCCCCCCCCTCCCTCATGTAGCAAACACCCTTCTAGTGGCTCAACCCCCCCCCCTTCCTCATGTAGCAAACGCCATTCACAGGAAATAGATGTAAACGTTCGAATGAGTTTAATCTCTGTTCGAGTTTCTTTGACATGTTTGTTCCACAATGTTAAATTGTTCTTGGATTAAGATGATTACTAGATACTAGATAATAATGATATTTCAGTTTAATCAACTTATAATCTCTAATTACTAATGATCAAGAACGCAGGGAAATGGAAACCAAGCAGACGATTCAATTCCTTTTATAAAATTATCTTGAGCATCATGACTATAACGTTGCGAATTGCGATTGCGAATGACATAAATAAGATAAATAGTCGAAATTTGTTTAATATTTGATTTCTGTACATTTATCGATTTAAACAATTTGGACACCACACTTTAGGGTGGTTCTACGGACCCTTAAGTCCAATAATAGCCAAGCTATTTAAATAGTGACCAATGGTAGCTTAGATGTACCCTGCGGGGACCAATAGCAAGCCCTACTATGCCCTGCGGGGACCAATAGCGGCCCTATTATGCCCTGCGGGTACCAATAGCAGCCCCGGTATGCCCCGCGGGGACCAATAGCAGTCCCGCTATGCCCCGCGGGGACCAATAGCAGCCCCGCTTATGCCTCACGGGGACCAATAGTAGCCCCGGTATGCCCTGCGGGTTCCAATCCGCGCTGAGCTATGTCCGCAGGCATACACTAGGCCTGCTAGGCTTGTCAGCCAATGGGATGATGCAAGTATAGATGTGAAACCATCCCTGGACCAGTCCTGCACTAATCCTACCAATCCTAGATCTTCATGCTTCAATGCAGCAATTATTTGAATTGTGCATCATCCCCTCCGGTTATATTCGATTAACAAAGGCTTCTGTCCACACGGTGACGCAGTAAATTTCGGAAAGATGTCTCATTTGTTTATGAAAGACCTCCTGCAGTCGTGTACAATTTATCTATGTAATTACACTAATATACGATCAGTCATGTACAAATTGTACATTGTAAATTTCCGATTAAAACTTGTTTTTTTTAATCTTTTTTTAATTTCGACTTTTACAAGATCCATTTTTTTCTGTTTTTGGCATTGCAACATTTATTAACTTTCAAAGAATTTTGAATTAGAGATAAAATATGATAAATCTACAACGTCAATAAACGTCAATTTTTGTTAACATGCAACCCCCCCCCCCTCAAACGTTACCAACGGCTTCGTAAAGGCGAAAGCTGAACGTTTATCTGACAAAAAGCAAAGATGATGAATTTGTGAAAAGCGAGATCTTAATCATCCGCGCATTCTTCAGGTTGTCAAAAACTGAATCTATTTTGTATATTTTTAGACATTTGTTTTGATAAATAGATAAATAGATAAATAGATGCATAATATACTGAAGATTTATCATAGAAGATTTGGCCAGAGGGAGAGTATGTATATAAACTCACACACGAACAGACACAACCACACACATTATGTTTATTATAATTCTTTTTAATAAAATGTGGAGTTTAAAAATAATATATCTATCTATTCTACATATTATATATGTATAGATTGATAGATAGATAGATAGATAGATGGATGGATAGATAGATAGATAGATAGATAGATAGATAGATAGATAGATAGATAGATAGATGCTAGAAAGATAGATAGATAGTTTAGAATTAGGACGGTTAGCGGGTGGTTTAAATATATGTAAAACGTTCTCTACAATTGAATAGTAATTAGACAAGTAACTATACAGACAGGTCATCTTCATTATCTAAACAGGGGGGGG
>NW_019396612.1:375184-495151 GCF_000591075.1 Eurytemora carolleeae | reverse complement strand
ATGGTTGTGTGAAGGATGGTTGTGTGAAGGATGGTTGTGTGAAGGATGGTTGTGTGAAGGATGGTTGTGTGAAGGATGGTTGTGTGAAGGATGGTTGTTTGGAGGATGGTGTGAAAGCATCAATTATATTTATGTTGTCACGCTTCAGTTCATGAGAATTTTTCCAACCAACAGGTTTATATAGATCATTTATCCATCCATCCATCCATCCATCCTTCCATCCATCCATCCATCCTACATAATCGCTGTTGTACATATATGCAGTTCAGGAGCTGTATTTTAAAATGTAAACTGTACAACATGTAAGGTTAAGTGTAAATAGTTATTTTTCCATATTCAATAGATCCAAATAACAAATGATCATGAATTCAGGTTTCGACGGATCCCCCCCCTCCAGTTTAAATTAATCTCCTCCTATTTACTCCGTACTGTCCTTGCATTACAGTGTGTGGTCAGATTCCATGCTTGAGTAAGGATTAGAAGTAAAAACTTTCTGTATCATTCTCAAGGGGTGGTCATGTTACAATCAAAAACCCATTAGAAGGTTGCTCTGTGTCTGATATAATACTGGGTTGGAACTTGATGGATTCATGGAAATATATATTATCAGACACAGACACTCTACTCCCTGTCTAACAATACAAGTCTTTTATTCTAGTTTGTCAATTACTGTATATCTGTCTATCCTTCTAAGTATCTTACCAAACTGTTAAACATTTAACTGTTCATCTGAATAACTAATAACTGTCTAACTATGAATCAAACAGTACAACTAACTTACTATCTAATTGTCTAACTTTATAAGTGTCTAACAGTCTAACTTTCTAACTTTCTAACTGTCTTACTGTCTTACTGTCTAACTTTAAAACTGATCTAACTATCAAACTCTCTAACTGTCTAACTGTCTAACTGTCTAAATGTTTAACTATTTAACTGTCTAAATAAGAACTGTCCCACTCCCAAGCCGATTTAACAGTTCGGTCCTTGTTCCTGTAAGCTGTGACATTCAATCTCAATTTGACCAATTAAACATCAATTTGTCGTTTTATTTCTAAAATTCAAATTGAAGAAAAAGAGCACATCTAGCCCTGGTTAGTCTGTCTGTAAATGTGTTACAAGTTTACGTAATGTCAGTAAAAGGTCAGAACTGAAAACTTTAGAATTGTGGATGTTGAGATCAATACTTGATCTCATCTTTTTTATTAATCTTATGATTAATTTAATCTTTAGTGTTTAGCCTGCAAACTGTATAAAATTTAACCAATAAAGTGGCGTATGAAGAATCCCGAACAGCCGATTAGAAGCCGGGAAATTTGAAAATTTACGCGCCATTTAATGAGAGGGATATCCAAAATGGAGAATAAGAGCGGATTAAGCAGGAAATTAAAAATGTACACCTTCAGATTATGCGATCGGGATTACGCGGTTTAAATTCTAAGTTCCCAACTCAGGTCATGTATATATTTTGATACAAAGAATTTTAAAGAAAAAATAAAACATAAAGTGTGTTTCTAAACATAAAAGAATCTTTTGTTTTTTTGAAAGATTTCAGTCAGCGGGAAAAAAGGATATTGAAAAGTAATGGTTCTAGAAGTCTAAGAAAGCGACTGATATTTAAGTAAGGTTTAAACACTGCCCTGAGAAGGTTAGAACCCCCGGGTTTACTATCTGAGAATAAAGAATGGTATGTCTGCAGATACATTATGAGGTTCGAATATCCTGATTTGGGGTGATTAAGAGTATTGGAGAAGATACCCGTCCCTAATTGTAACTGCTCCGGACACTTAGAAACACTGGAGAGAGGGGACGGGATTACTTAAAATTGATGGTTGTCATCTGCTACTAGATTTAGTTCAAACCCTGCCTTAATATTTGTACATCTGCCAAATACTGTGGGATAAATGTCTAAAATAAAATTAATAGATATAAAGTCTACTGTAGAAAGGCTATACTGTTTTCTTAATTTGGTTAACTGTAAAGTCTAATGTACTGTTCTGTACCCCCCTTGTACCGTACTCGTATCTAACTATATTTTTTAGAAATTTAGTTTAGCAATAAAAAGTGTTTCATTCTGATGATTCCAATAAGTTTCCCTGCTGTTGTAGAAATGCTCAAATCACTTATTTAGAAAAACTCAATTGAAAATAAACTGTCTCGAAAATTATAAACATTAATATCCCCTATCATTTCCTTTCTCATCATTTCCCCTATCCTTTCCTTTCTCATCATTTCCCCTATCCTTTCCGTTCCTTTCTCATCATTTCCCCTATCCTTTCCTTTCCTTTCTCATCATTTCCCCTATCCTTTCCTTTCCTTTATCATCATTTCCACTTTCCCTTCCTTTCCAAAGAGCACCTTTATCACAGTTTTTTGAAGACAGATTAAAGATTAAATTAAAATTAAATGAAGAGCTTGAAAAAAGATCAGATTAATGGAGGATCTTGAAACCAGAATAGCTTAGATAATGGAAGATCTTGAAACAAGAATAGTTGAATGGAAGATTTAAAAACAATAATAGTTTACTGAATGATCTTGAAACAAGAACAGTTTAATGGAAGATCTTATAATAAGAACAGTTCAGATAATGGAGGATCTTGAAACAAGAATATTTTAATGAAAAATTTTAAAAACAAGAATAGTTTAATGGAAGATTTTGAACCAAAATAGTTTAATGAAAGATTTAAAACAAGAATAGCTTAATGGAAGATCTTAAAACAAGAATAGTTTTGATAATGGAAGATTTTGAAGTAATAATAGATGATGGAAGAGATATATAAGTAAGAAAGACGATGGATAAATATTTTTAAATTGTAAGGATGAGTTTGAAATTTATTGTTTCTGCATGAGAAGTTGAAATTGTATAGAACTAATTTCTAATCTTAATCTTCTCCTGCTGTACACTTCAATAGGCAGAGATTTAAAAACTTGATCAGTATATTGTATCTTTCGTACATTGTTTATATCTCTAATATTATCCTCAGTACATGGGTTTAACCCCTTAGTTGTATCTTCAATCCTAGGTGTACCTGATCCGTATGTATGTAGATTGTAGAACCTTGTATTTTGAAACCTGTATCTGAGTAGGTTGAGTGGTAGAACCCTGTATTTTTAGCCCTGTATCCATGGGTAGGTTGAGGGGTAGAACCCTGTATTTTTAACCCTGTATCCATGGGTAGGTTGAAGGGTAGAACCCTGTATCTGGTAAGAATGAAGAATAGAACCCTGTATCTGGATAGAATAAAGCTTATATAGGCTTGAACCCTGTATCTGAGTAGGATATAAACTTGAACCTTGTATCTGGGTAGGATTAAGAGTAGAATCCTGTATCTTGAACCCTGTATCTGGAAAGGATGAAGAGTAGAATCCTGTATCTGAGTAGGATGATGAGTAGAATCCTGTATCTGGATAGGATGAAGAGTAGAATCCTGTATCTGAGTAGGATGAAGAGTAGAATCCTGTACCTGAATAAGATAAGGATTAAAATCCTGTATTTTAAACCCTGTATCTGGGTAGGATAGAGAGTTGAACCTTGTATCTGGGTAAGATGAAGAGTAGAATCCTGTATCTGGGTAGGATGAAGAGTAGAATCCTGTATCTTGAACCCTGTATCTGGGTAGGATAAAGAGTTGAATCCTGTATCTGGGTAGGATGAAGAGTAGAATCCTGTTTCTTGAACCATATATCTGGGTAGGAAGAGTAGAACCCAATATCTTGAACCCTGTATCTGGGTAGGATGAAGAGTAGGGAGAAACTCCCTAGATGAAAATATATCCCCAAGGTATAATACAAGACAGTTGGATTCAGAACTGATTCAGGGGTTTCACAAATACGCTAAAGGGATAACAAATAAATATCTTTATAAATTATCATCAAATTATTGGTTTTTATTGTAAAACGAAATAAAAAAAATAGCTTTTACTTGAAAAATAAGAATTATAACAACTTGCACTTTTATTTTCCTGTACACTGTATAATTTGCTTTGTATTTACAAAGGATGTAGTGTATTACTTGAGTTATACAGGCATTGTACATTTATGTGCACTGTACATGGATTGATAATGATAAAGGAAATGTACAGGTAGTTCTAGAACCTATATAGTGATAAAGGAAGTGTACAGGTAGTTCTAGAACCTATATAATGATAAAGGAAGTGTATAAGTAGCTCTAGAACCTATATAATGATAAAGGAAGTGTATAGGTAGCTCTAGAACCTATATAATGATAAAGGAAGTGTATAGGGAGCTCTAGAACCTATATAATGATAAAGGAAATGTACAGGTTGTTCTAGAACCTATATAGTGATAAAGGAAGTGTATGGGTGGCTCTTGAACCTATATAAAGATAAAGGAAGTATATTAGTATTTCTAGAACCTATATAGTGATAAAGGAAGTGTACAGGTAGCTCAAGAACCTTTATAGTAATAAAGGAAGTGTATGGGTGGCTCTTGAACCTATATAATGATAAAGGAAATTTATAGGTAGCTCTAAAACCTATATAATGAAAAAGGAAGTGTATAGGTAGCTCTAGAACCTATATAATGATAAAGGAAGTGTATAGGTAGCTCTAGAACCTATATAATGATAAAGGAAGTGTATAGGTAGCTCCAGAACCTATATAGTGATAAAGGAAGTGTATAGGTAGCTCTAGAACATATATAATGATAAAGGAAGTTACATTTAGCTCTAGAACCTATATAATGATAAAGGAAGTATATTAGTAGCTCTAAAACCTATGTATATAAATCATGTGTTAGACTGGAACAAATTCAAGTCTATAAAATCTAAATTTAAACATATATTCAGATTAAGATACGGAGTATAAAGGGGGGAAAAGTAGGGGAAGAGAAAAGAGGGGGGAAAAGGGGGAGGGAGAAATCAAGGGGGAAAAGTAAAGAGTCTAAATTTTTGAAAATGATTAAAACTTGAATATCTGTTTATAAATATAAATATTGTGAGGTTGTGTGATTTTTCTTCTTCTTCTATAATGTGTAGAGGAAGAATTTAGTCCTTTGAAAAAATAATTATGATGACAAAAAATGTAATTCATTTACTTGTTAGTTTTTCTTCAACTGTTCTTACAAGTTTAACTGTAAACAAATCTGAATAAATTAATTTAGATGAAAAAACATCTTAACAATACAACTAAAACCAAAAAAAGGAGAAGGAATACATTTTTGTTCAGTTTTTTTTTTGCTGAATATCAGTCAATAATATCAGAAAACAAAGTTGGCTTTTATCATCTATTAAAATGAATCTAAATATGTCTATCCTATTTATTTCATCTAGTAGTATACGTATTTACTATCTATCTATCTATCTATCTCCCCTCTCTCCGTCCCCGTCCCATTCTCTTTTTTTACACACCTTGTATATCTTATCCTGCTATTTAAAGCCCTAAAAGCAATTTGATGCAATATTCTTTTGACAATTGTAGATTTTATATCCAAGTCTCGATTTTCGGCCTGAAATATATAAAACTTATTCCCTGATAGTTAAAAATTTATTAATTCATCCACATATGTTTTATTATTGCTATTTTCATCATTAGTATCATTATCATCATCTTTTTCATTAATTTTGTACGAAAAGGGTATTGCAACACTGACTTTATTAAAGTATCATTAATTGACTTATTTATTAATTTATTATTATTATTATTGAGATTTATATCGATATACAATAATTAAGATTCAGGCATGTCTTGGAGGTTGGATGGTTTTGATGGATTTAGTTTAGCATGCAATATAAGGATCTAACCTCAATATATTCAATGATAAACCATAAGAAACTAATTCGTCAATCAACCCAAAAACCTGGTTCGATGATGGATAATCTGATGGATTAGAACTAGATTGATGGATGGAGGAAAGTAAGGAAGGATGAATAGATGAAAGGAAGAGAATGGATGGAAGGATAGGGGAAAGAATGAATGGAAGGGAAAGGATGAAATGATGTATGGATGAAAGGATATATGAAAGAATGAATGGATGAAAGGAAGGGAAAATAGGAATGATAACAGATTTAAGAATGGAAGGATGAAAGTAAGAATGGGTGGATGAAAAAATGGAAGGATGGATGAATATTCTGAAGGAATAAAACTAGATTGATGGATGTAATGAAGTCAGAAAGGATGGATTAAAGGATGGATAGATGAAAGAATGAAAGGATGAAATTATGAAAGTATAGGTGAAAGAATGAAAGGATAAAAGTATGGATCGATGTAAGGATGAAAGGATGAAAGGATGGATGAATGAAAGGATGAAAGGATAGATGGATCAGCTAAATTGGATTAGAACTAGAAATATAAAAGTACAATTGACAATTTTCTCAATTGTTTCTGAAGCAAAAATCTGCAAAAATCTGCATTTAAGTCGAACATACCATGCTATAAATACACTTCAATATACGTCTACAGTCATTTGAATATAAGTCTACAGTCACTTCAATATAAGTCTACAGGCACTTTAATATACTTCTACAGACACTTTAATATACGTCTACAGACACTTTAATATACGTCTACAGACACTTTAATATACTTCTACAGACACTTTAATATACGTCTACAGACACTTTAATATACGTCTACAGACACTTCAATATACTTCTACAGACACTTTAATATACTTCTACAGACACTTTAATATACGTCTACAGACACTTTTATACACTTCTACAGACTCCTTAATATACGTCTACACTCACTTGAATATACGTCTACAGACACTTCAATATACGTCTACAGACACTTTAATATACGTCTACAGACACTTCAATATACGTCTACAGTCACTTTAATATACGTCTACAGACACTTGAATATACGTCTACAGACACTTGAATATACGTCTACAGACACTTTAATATACGTCTACAGACATTTTAATATACATCTACAGTCACTTTAATAGAAAAGAAACCGAAAAATATAATTAATATTTTAAACAAATAGCAATTATCCCACATTAACACATAGGGCCCTGAGCATCAAAATCACTTGTATTCACCAGCAGTATTAGAGACTAGCATTGACCAGGCTAATCATAGTTATTCCTGCCGTATACCCGCACTTGGTCTTAAAACAACGATTGTAGCTATTTTCCCTATACAGAAGTCCTTCCCGTGGTTCACTTGAATTCCCTAATCAAAATTTTAGGCAAATCGGTCCTGGGTTCATGAGTTATGATCGGACATACAAAAAAGAAACAGATTAACAGAGATTGCTAGTTTATATGGATGAGTAGTACTTACCAACGAGGATTCAGTATTTAGGTTCAAATCTGGAGAATGGTTTGATTAGTTATATTTCTGGAGCAAATCAATTTGAGTTGAAATAGTTTTAATGGATTGGGGGTTCCCCAGGCATAATAGCAGAATTCTACAGTTCAGTGCAGGAGTCTACCTAATTTTAGAACCATTGTGGATGAGATTACAGACAGTGAAGTAGTCTACAAGATTTTAGAACACATATGTATAACAGCGCAGATATCTACCAAATTTTAGATCACTGTATATTTATAATTATAAAAACCAAAGAAATCTGCCAAATTTTATATTACGCGTAATGATTATACAGTTACACAGCGCAAATATCTACCAAAATTTATTTTACATTCCTCATAATTATGATTATATGAAAGCGCAGGGATCTACAGTGGTAGGCGATTATATCAATAAAATGAAGACGACTTTCGATATCAATTTTGATTTATATCATGTTGTTAAACATGCATGGTTACACATAAACATAGAAGTAAAGAGTAGCTGTCAATCTCTTTAATTAATTAAAAACTTGAAATTTAAAAAAGCTTGTTAACAATCAAAACTTAAATAAAAAATCGTCTCCATTGTATTGATATAATCGCCGACCACATAGTACATCATAAGATATCTGAAAATAGTACATCATCAGATATATGAAAATAGTACATCATCAGATATATGAAAATCTAACAGATGGTTAATACAGTTTATTGACAAAGGATTTGTACTGCAGAATATTAGTTTGTTTACAAACAATAGAGTTCACTTGCTTACTAGATAATCTAATACAACATTCAGAACTACAGTCGACTTTTAAACTCAAGTTATGACTTGAAATAGTCCAATGAACATGAGGCCCAGAAATTGAGCAGTGTAAACAGACCCATTTCACTTATAACTGGTTAAATAACTTACTAACGAAGCTTTTTCCTTTGTTACAACATCAAATGCACTTTAGTATTTCTTTAATGTCGTCTTCCTATTGTACAGTTTTCACTGTCTCTATAATAAGATATTAGTTTCCTATTCTACAGTTTTCACTGTCTGTATAATAAGATAATAGTTTCCTATTCTACAGTTTTCACTGTCTGTATAATAAGATATTAGTTTCCTGTTCTACAGTTTTTACTGTCTGTATTTGCGATCATAAAACATTTCCCGTTTTCATGAAGCATGTTTAAAATCGAATTAAAAAATAATTCCTTGAATTATACGCATTGAAAACATGCCTTAAATGTTTTAAATATTACATATATATATATACAAGTTCAATCTTTTAATAAAACGTCCTAAATCTTATTATAAACGTGCTAAAACTAAAACTGAAACTTAAACGTGCCAAAAGTCTTAAGGCAAAACGTGCAACTTTGGTTTAAAGCGTGATACAACTATTTATTATAGGTTTAAATATGTACATCGCGTTTACAATCGTGTATTTAGTACCTGTACGC
Organism: Eurytemora carolleeae; assembly: GCF_000591075.1. NCBI lineage: Eukaryota > Metazoa > Arthropoda > Copepoda > Calanoida > Temoridae > Eurytemora > Eurytemora carolleeae. The sequence continues at coordinate 486,436 of NW_019396612.1, read as the reverse complement.
GCAACTACCCGCATGTATGTATGTATAAGGTAATTAATAATTTCTAAAACACTGTATTTCAATCTAACTTTTTTATGCAAAATACTCCAACAATATTTTTTGGTAAAGGAATTGAGTCTTTGCCACAAACAATAATTTTCTATTCCCTATATGCAACCTAATGTTATAGACCTTTGATATTTCAATGAATTATGTAAGATCAAATAATCTAATTTAAAATATCTAATTTATTGAGATTCGAAATTTGAGTTTGTGGCCCGGCAAAGACTCAGTTAATTGCTCATGTTATTCTAATGAATGAACTACACCCTATAAAAATCCTTGTTACGTACCATACGGGCAAACATAATGCATTTTGATCATAGAACAAATAGACTACATTTGTGGGTTTAGTAGTTATGTAAACATGGTGCCTTATTCAACATATGGTCAATAAATGTGATATATGTATATAATTAATATTATTCTGTGTACGCTCTTGATTATAATACGTTAGATAAATATATAGATTCCTGTATTTTTAACATAGCTAGCATTGAATAGTTCCTCTATAGTTTATAATTATAACACATGATGTTATGTATTTAAGACGCTTCGTGCCCCTGTTCTCGTAAAACCTTTCAAAGGTTTCTATTCCCGCCACCATTTTTTATCGCACAACAATAAACAAAAATGTTTTCAGATTTTTTTGTTTCAATGAATGCATTTAGTATTTTTTACCCCGACAAAATGTTTCAATTTCTACCAGGCATACACCTTCCCTTGGGACATGTGAAATATCTCACAAACAATTGGACCCAATCGGTTCAGCCGTTTTGACGTTTATTGGATAAAAACTAAGAGACAAGCAGAGAAAAAATATATGTAGAAGAAAATCAAAGATGGTGAAATCGGTCTAAAAGAAAAATGATTATTATAAAGGCCGGGGGTGTGGAGGGGGGGGGGAGACTAGAGGGAAAGAATATATTGAGAGGGAGCCCAAAAGAGATTAGAGGTTGGAGGAAAGAGGGTTTGGTTGGCAGAGGAGGGGAGGGGGGGGGGGTAAGTTGCAGCAAAAATGGTTCCAGTTTAATTCTGATTATTATACCCATTTATCCATCTATCTCTATATCTCTCCTACCTCTCCCCTTACAGTCTGGTATTTTCAACAATAGTAATCTTTTTACGGGCAATTCTTTTTCAAATTAGAATTTTTGAGTATATTTTTATCATTTTAAGTGTGTTGTTGTAGATGGTGGGTTTTGTTTTATTGCTCAAAATAGTAGGTTGGGGGTTCTAACTGTTCAGCTACTAAACTACAATTATTCTCCGGGCTTAGCATCATTATGCAGAGTAGTAATCCTGGAGCCGTAGACTCCTTAATATAGGATATAGTCTTCTCTTTCTTCTTATCATAGTATCCAGTATACAGTATCCTGTACCCTGGTATCCTAGTATCTTTGCCGGTATCCTGGTATCCTGGTATCCTGGTATCATGGTTTTCTAGTTACCAGTATCCTGGGTTACTGGTAGTGTAGTGAAGATGAGTATTCTGTCTCCTGGAGTAGGATAAGTATCCTGTATCCCTGTATTCATGAGTAGGATGAGTATCCTGTATCCATGAGTAGGATGAGTATCCTGTATCCATGAGTAGGATGAGTATCCTGTATACATGAGTAGGATGAGTATCCTGTATCCATGAGTAGGATGAGTATCATGTATCCAGAAGTAGAATGAGTATCCTTTATCCCTGAATCCAGGAGTAGGATGAGTATCCTGTATCCAGGAGTAGGATGAGAATCCTGTATCCCTGTATCTAGGAGTAAGATGAGTATCCTGTATCCCTGTATCCAGGAGTAGGATGAGTATCAAGTATCCAGGAGTAGGATGAGAATCCTGTATCCATGAGTAGGATGAGTATCCTGTATCCCTCTTTATCCAGGAGTAGGATGAGTATCATGTATCCAGGAGTAGTATGAGTATCCTGTATCCCTGTATCTAGGAGTAGGATGAATATCCTGTATCCCTCTCTATCCAGGAGTAGGATGAGTATCCTGTATCCAGGAGTAGGATGAGTATCCTGTATCCCTGTATCTAGGAGTAGGCTGAGTATCCTGTATCCCTCTATCCAGGAGTAGGATGAGTATGTTTATAAGGTTTGACCTCCTGACCTCGCGTGCTCAGCTCCTACACGCGCCATGGCTTCTCCTCAAATCTTTATTCTTAAATCACGAAATTTTCAACCATTTTTAGGAAAATTTGGAAGTTTTTCAGCAATGTTTTTGCTCGGTTTGAATAATTATGTTTTATTGCAGTACATATTTTTATGTAATGGTAGAAAGAGAAAGTATGCGAAGAGGGAAATAGAATAATAAAGTGGATTTTTTTCTCCATTTTTAGAGATATCAGTGTTTCTAGGTTTGGTGTTTATATACTTTTATGGGACTTCTTTTGTTATTGTGAATACATCAAGTACACGGATGACCGAAAAATTGTTACAGAATTTTTTGTTATTTTTATATTTCACTTGTTTGTGAGCTGAATTCTCTCAATTTTGCATGATTACAAGCGTTATAAAAATTTTAGTTTCCATTCAGGAAAATTCATAAAAAGTTGATTAATTTAGGCTATTTTTATAGTGAGTGCAGTTGATTGGAATAGTCATCTGCATATTCTAGGCTTCATGAGACTCAATTGCACTCACGTATAACCAGGGGGGGGGGGGGTACAGGGGTACTTGCCCCCATTTTCCCCAGAAGGGTTGTCATGAATAATTTTTTAACCTTTTCTGAGGTTTCGACGTCAACATTTTTTGTTGCCAAACTACATAACTTCATTTTTTTAACTTTTTGCCCCCCGACTTTGCCCCCCTGCCTCCCCTGCTTGATTGTCTCTATGAGTTCTGAACAGTGAACAGTGAACAGTAAACCTATAAATTATATCTATCAAGTGTATACACTATACAGTGTACAAAATATAATACCAAAACTACAAGCGTGTGAAAAGAGTTCAGGGGCAACAAAATAAAAAGTGGATTTAAAATGGGGAGTGGGGGGGGNACCCCCCCCCCCCTTGGGACACTGAGATGCCCCTTCAAGATATATATTAGTGTGTGTAGAGTATAGTGAACCCCTACTGATTTATACTCGTAAAGTGACAAAATTGAGAAACCTTTAAGATTTATGACAACAAAATGTCAAAGGGTTTAAAACTTGTTTTATGTTGTGTTAAAGTTGTGTTTGACGTTGATTTTCCTTTTTTTCAGAAATATGAGTAAGATATCTATGTTTTTGTTTCTTTAAGCTGTTTATTTTTATTTGCGGTTTTATTTTTGATCCCATAAAGATTGGATTGCAATTATTGCATGGAAGGTCTTCTATATTTTGATAAATTTTCATATAATAAGATAATTATATAAGAAATCTTGTAAATGTAGTAAAGTAGCTTGTAAGACTTAATGATATAAAAATATAACTTGATTAATTGTACTGTAAACGCGAATTCAATTGAACCTACATTCAAGATGGCAATGCCTGATTTACAACGATACCCTTGAAATCTTAGTCTGATCAAAAATGTGGAAGATAACGTCGTTTTTCTGACTCGAAAAGCTTTAATTTCAGTGAATTTCAGAATTTCTCCATCAGTTCTTAAAATTCAGAAATGCGCAATTCACTTTTGCAGAGAAGCCAAAAATAAAAGTAAACAGAGCTGAAAACTTTAGAATGAAATATCCAATTAGAAGATAACGTTGCTTCTCTGGAGTTTAAATTCATGTGGAGAACAAGCAATATTTAATCTGGATATTAAGAAAAAGAGTGGTTTAAGCCTTAATCCTGATATCCACCATTCTAAAGTTTTCAGCTCAGTTTAAATAAACAAAAACCTGGATATTTAAATTATACTTGATCAGACAAAGCTTTTAATGGGACCGTTTTAAGTCGGGCATTGTATGGAGGGTCAATGAAATTACGCTTACAGTCTCTTTAACTAATATTCAAATACCAATATTATTTGCTTTAAACACCTTGAGAGGATTAAACTATTGGTAAATGATGAGGATTTCTCATGAAATGAACACTGAACAAATATTCATTTTCATATAATTTAAGCATGGTCATTCAAAATAGCTAAAAATATACATAAAAGTTACATAAAAAAGTTTTTATTGAATCTATTGTTAAGCTAATCGGTCGGAGTAAAAATTACTTTTCATTGTTCATAATTTTGAGGGGGGGGGGGGGGATTATGCACCCCTACGATTTTCCTCTGTTGTCTAAATCTTAACCCTTCGCCGCTCTTTGAAGAAAAAATGATTTAATACTATTTAAAATTTCCTTTATGGCATTAATCTAGTTTCTTCATCTTAGATATTTATCAAGTTGACGTAGATTTATTAGATTTATTATAGGATTAAAGTAATATGTCAGGGTACAGGATACCTATAGGTGTTAGAATAATGCCCCCCTTGGACCCCCTGGGGGGGCGGTGCCCTTGTTGCCCCACCAGGGGGGGCGCTTTCTTAGGGTGACCACACACATTCTTAATAGGGAAAATACTTCCTTTACTCTCACACCGTTAAATGGGAAGGAAGGGAAGGAAGTGGAAGGAAGGGGAAAGAAAGGGAAGTATGGGGAGGCAAAGGGTGTGTCTTGAACTAAACCTAAGATCCTGGATCAGGAAATCTTCTAATTACACCATCATTATCTTCCTCTTCCTTTACATCTAGAGGATCATTAATAAGATTAAACACTTCTAATCCAGGTTTAGTATCTTCATTATTTAGTACATTCACTATATTTATAGATGAAACAGATAGGGAAGTAGGTACGGTGATTATATAAGTTCTGAAGTTAGAACTTTTGTGTTCTTAATCTCGGGATCAAGAATTGATCTGCATCTTGTGCTTTATCCTAGCACCATATCAGCATTATCCTGTTTCCAGCATGGTTCCTTTATCCTAGCACCAAAACAGCATTATAATGTTCTTCGTGGTTCCTTTATCCTAGCACCAAAACAGCATTATCCTGTTTCCAGCATGCTTCCTTTATCCTCGCACCAAAACAGCATTATCCTGTTTCCAGCATGGTTCCTTTATCCTAGCACCAAAACAGCATTATCCTGTTTCCAGCATGGTTCCTTTATCCTCGCACCAAATCAGCATTATTCTGTTTCCAGTATGGTTCCTTTATCCTCGCACCAAATCAGCATTATCCTGTTTCCAGCATGGTTCCTTTATCCTAGCATCAACTCAGCATTATCCTGTCTCCAGCATGGTTCCTTTATCCTAGCATCAAATCAGCATTATCCTGTTTCCAGTATGGTTCCTTTATCCTAGCAAATCAGCATTATCCTGTTTCCAGCGTGATTCCTTTATCCTAGCACCAAATCAGCATTATTCTGTTTCCACCGCGGTTCCTTTATCCTAGCACCAAATCAACATTATTCTGTTTCCACCACGGTTTCTTTATCCTAGCACCAAATCAGCATTATTCTGTTTCCACTTTTCCTTTATCCTAGCACCAAATCAGCATTATTCTGTTTCCACCGTGGTTCCTTTATCCTAGCACCAAATCAGCATTATCCTGTTTCCAGTATGGTTCCTTTATCCTAGCACCAAATCAGCATTATCCTGTTTCCACCGTGGTTCCTTAATCCTAGCACCAAATCAGCATTATCCTGTTTCCAGTATGGTTCCTTTATCCTAGCACCAAATCAGCATTATCCTATTTCCAGTATGGTTCCTTTATCCTAGCATCAAATCAGCATTATCCTGTTTCCAGCATGGTTCCTTTATCCTAGCATCAAATCAGCATTATTCTGTTTCCAGTATGGTTCCTTTATCCTAGCATCAAATCAGCATTATTCTGTTTCCAGCATGGTTCCTTTATCCTAGCACCAAATCAGTATTATTCTGTTTCCAGTATGGTTCCTTTATCCTAGCACCAAATCAGCATTATCCTGTTTCCAGCATGGTTCCTTTATCCTAGCACCAAATTAGAATTATCCTGTTTCCAGCGTGGTTCCTTTATCATAGCACCAAATCAGCATTATCCTGTTTCCAGCGTGGTTCTTTTATCCTAACACCAAATCAGCATTATCCTATTTCCAGCGTGGTTCTTTTATCCTCGCACCAAATCAGCATTATCCTATTTCCAGCGTGGTTCTTTTTATCCTAGCACTAAATCAGCATTATCCTGTTTCCAGCGCGGTTCCTATATCCTAGCACCAAATCAGCATTATTCTGTTTCTATCGTGGTTCCTATATCCTAGCACCAAATCAGCATTATTCTGTTTCCACCGTGGTTCCTATATCCTGGCACCAAATCAGCCATATTCTGTTTCCATCGTGGTTCATATATCCTAGCACCAAATCAGCATTATAATGTTCTTCGTGGTTCCTTTATCCTAGCACCAAATTAGTATTCTCCTGTTTGCACCGCGGTTCCTTTATCCTAGCACCAAATCGATCTTAAATTGAGGGTCAGGAACTTCAAGCATTAGTCAGCTTAAGCTTGGGTTAACAGTTTATTGTGAAGTTAGTTAGATAGATAGATAAATGGTTAAAAATACATAGATAGATAAACAATAGATAGATAATTAGTTAGATAGATAATTAGTTAGTTAGTAAATTAGTTAGTTGGATAGATAGATATATGTAGAGATCCAAAGATAGATAAATATTTTTAGATAGACAGATAGATAGGTCAACATATAGACAATAGAAAGATCGATAATAAATAGATAGATAGGTAAAAATATAGATGATAGATAAAAAGATAAAAATAGATAGATAGATAAAAATATAGATAATAGATAGATAGATGATATAGGTTTGCTAGACACGTAGATAAATAAATAATGAAAAAAAATACATTGATAGATAAAAAGATAGATAGATATAGACAGATAGATAGATAGATAGATAGATAGATATAGTTAGATAGTTAGCTAGATATACAGATAGGTAGATAGATAGTTAGTTAGATAGATAGATAGATAGATAGTTAGCTAGATATACAGATAGGTAGATAGATAGTTAGATAGATAGATAGTTTGATAGATTATTAGAGAGATGAAAAACATTTCGATATGAAGGAGTCAATAAAAACCAATATTTTGCCAAACAAGTTTACGAATTCACCCACTGTGTTACTTAATTTATGATATAATTGGCAACTTGTATCATAATTTCAAGTATTTCAATGTAAACTGCACATGGGAAATACACATTTTTTAGTCCATTATGCAGCTTTAATCATGATTAGTGATTACTTATTCCACTGTGCAACTTGTAGAATAACTTCAGCCCACTGTGCAAACTGAATCATAAATTGGCCCACTGTGGGTCTAAAATCTGATCTATATCACCCATTTTCTCACCAATATTAAACGATATTTTCAAATATAATTTATAGGTTTGATTAGTATAAGCCTAGAGCAAGGGCTATGTATAGGATGAAGATGAAATATTGAGAAGGGGGGGGGGTTAGTTCAAGGGGTTGGGGGCGGTCAATTCAAAGGCTTTGAAAACATTGCTTTCATTCATTTATCCATTTATTAATTCATTCATGTTTATACTTTTATGCAGGTGGGTGTATACTGTATTGCTATCAGAGATCCGGAAAATGAAAACTTGGATAAAGTGCATTTAATTTACCTAACTAACCCATTGGATCAAATTCTCATAGATGTTTGTGTTAGAGCTTGCAACATCATTTGGATCACTGCATGAGTATGCTGTAAGGAGGTGGAAGTACTTGAAGCAATTTGATCGGGGCCAACAGCAAGTGTCAAAAACCTTGAAATTGGGACAGTCATGGGACTTTAGGACTGTCCAAGGAGTCCCTTTCCAAAAAAAAATTCCAATTATTTTCCAAGATTTTTTTTCCAATTTTGATGTTAATTTAAACCTTCATTGGGGCTATGTGAGTTTGTGAGATCCCATTCATAATTTGGGCCCGATCGGTTCAGCCGTTTTGACCATAGAGTAATAAAATGAAGAGGTAAAGCTTAGCTCAGATGTACACAACCGACCTCCCTATTAATTAGTTAATTAAGTGGTCGGTTGTGTACATCACGATATGTTTACGTATCTAACGCTGTACACTTGTATATAGAGTGATCGTATTTCTAAGGGGTGTTTTATGTAGATATTTGAATATTAGTATTGATAATTAGAGCATCATCGAATTCTCTTTAAAAATATTTAATAAAGAATAAAAATTTAAATAATTTAAAATTGTATTCAATTGTTCAAGATTTAGGCCGGTGCTCAGTTAAAACCGGTTTTTTGGGGATTTGAGACGCGACTTAAATTCATTAAATTCGGACACCGATAATATAAATATCTAATTAATACAAATATGTTTAAACGATTAGTTATTTATATCTATTATCTAGTTGAAATAATGTTCCAAAATATTTATAAAAACCCAGGAAATTAATAAAAAAAAAACGGTTTTTGTAGAGTTGCTTTCTAGTGTAAAAAGACACCGCTACCACCACAAAACTTATTTATTTAGTAAATTCTTTCTTTTACTTTACTGTTTGCTGTATGCTAAATACAAACCATGCTTTTACTGAATGTTTTATATTTCTTTCGAGTAATCGAGATTTAATTGTTTCAATAAAATTGACAACATATGACTATACTTTTATAATTTATAGTTTATAGCGAAAAGCAGAGTTCGAGAAGTTGAGAGTCAAAAATAACTAAAACATTCATTATTACCAAATTTTACAGGGTCGCTAATTGGGAGAGAATCAGGGGGCGGGCATTACTCTCCTAATTTTGCCTGGCTAGGTTTATACTGTACAGTGAAATTTGTCGAAAAATGTCCCCGGCCCCCCAAAAGTACGCCCCTGATATAAAAACAAAATTGTAAAAATCGAGGAACAAGATTCTATAATCTCTATTATTTCGAAATTATTATTCACAAGGGCAAGGCATGCAGGCTTTTACAATGTTGTCAGAAGATGATTTAATACAAAGTTAGCATGTGCATCAGCATGACATGAAATATATGAAATATATGCGTGTGTAAAGGTCGGATTAATAAAATGAAATGAGCTCATTTGCAGAGGCGCAACTAGGGGGGGGCGGCCGGGCGCGCGCCCTCCCCTAGCACCTGAGAGGGGGGGGCGCCCCCCCCCCGGAAAAAGGAAAAAAAAAAAAAAAGGGGAAAAAAAGATTCCCAGGAAAAAAAAAACCCGGCCCCCCCCCCCCCCAGTACGTACCTGTCAGGAACGTATCGGCAATTGACAATTGTGCTTAATTTTACATTGTTTTATAAATGTCAATAACATTGTTTTGAAATGATGAAACTGGATACTGCAGGCATTGCTCTGTATATGTAAAAAGACACCGCTAGGGACCACTAGTAATGTCTTGCTGCCAATTGTTCTGTTGGCGTTGTACAGACTTTGTTAGAGTTGATTTATATTTATATTTTATTTTTTTTTATGTATAATCATTTTCCTTTTTTAATCTAATTCTAACCCTTGACACTTATTTCTTTTTTATAAAAAGACTGCCACTGATAGGTAGAACGTATCCATAACTGGAGTTAATTGTTTGAAGTCAACCCAAAGTCTCTTATGCAGGGTCGAGGACATGAGTAAAGTCTACCAGACCTAATTCCAATTATGGGTTTGTTCATCATTACACCACCCCACTTTATCTAGATCCTTTATCAAGGTTCTATTTGCTGTGCTGTCTCATTTCCTCTTAACCTTTGATATGGCACCACTATAGTCGTAATACTGTGATCTCTTCAATGTCCATGTCTCTTATCCTTTCCAATGTCATATCTATAGTGGTGCTATATTCGAGATAAATGATCAGAAGGTCCTAAGGCCTTCCTGTGTTATTATTGTATCGTTACCTGGATCCCTCCCATTCATGGATCTATCTCTCTCTCTCTGATCCCAGTCCTGTGCTCTGTCGTGCTCCTGCAGCGTGAGCTAGACCAGACGGTTCATCTACTCCTCTTCTACTCTGTTCCTATCCTAGACGTATCCAGGCGACACTTGCCTGAACAGAACTAGAAGGACTTCTTCGACCAGAGCACATATCCAGGGTTTGTAACTTGGGTTAACAAATAAAAGTTGCAGCCAAGATATAACGTACTATATATAAATAAATAATATGACTGTAGTAATAAAAAACTTGAAAAAGAAAGGAAGTGATTACTCACATCATTATAACAGTTTCTTTAATAATAATCTTTACCCTGAAGTTTATGGTAAAAGTATCAAAAAGGATGACAAAGCTTGCCTTTTGATGTTCAATTTTTATTGTTTTCACCTAGATCATGAAAAAACATTTCATAAATGAGCCCCAGGCGATTACAAAGGGGGGGGGGCAGTAGTCCTTTTGTCCCCCGTGGTATTTATAGGCAAAGGTTAAACTCAGATGTTGCGGGTAAAAAAAGAGTTTGCCCTCATCTTCAAAATAGTATTTTCCCCATGAAAAGGAGTAGAAAATTTTCTTAGAGCTTCACGCCATTTATTTACAAATTTTAACTTAATTTTTCCCTTTTATTCAAAATCTCCCCCCCCCCCTTACTTGATAAACAACTATAGACACATGCATTTGGCGAATTATTCAAGTGTGTGGCATGTCTTCCCGCAAATACAGGGGATACATAATAATATATAGTATATAGACTCAGTAGTTTCAGGAGAATACTCAGGACTTCAGAGAAAAATATAGAATTACTAGAAATTCAAGGCGCTTCGCGCCCTTCTTTCTAGCCTTAGAGGGCGCTTCGCGCCCATCTTCTAAATTAATTGTAAACATGTTCTCTTTGTGTACATCGTAAAACTAAACAAAAATAATTCGCGGATTTTTACAAAAAATTTCGCGGATTTTCAAAATTTTAAAAAATTTAATGACGATCGAATTTTGATAGANCTATCCCATGGTCCCACTCTTCTCCTTTACGCTTTTATTGGATTTATTTTTATTCCTGCACTGCACTGAATTGAGCCTAAAGTACACAAATCTTCGAATATTTTTCCTAATCTGCCACACAGCAGTGGTGCAGGGATCAGACTGGAGTAAGCTAGAGACAAGTGTTTATAAGGCCAGGCCCCCTAACTCAGACCTATTAAGGACAGATTACCAAGTTAAATCCAGTTTATCTACGCATCAATCCATAGGGTTTGAATACTCCCCGACCATTACATAATAATATATTGCCCCCCCCCTAGCAAAAGTCCTAGTTGCGCCTCTGCTCATTTGATCCATATGATACATTTACAGCTTTCGCGTATACGATTTTACATTTTCATCTTAAGTGATGCTACTAGGATGACGACATTGTTATATCTCCTGCATGATTTAGGATGCTGAGCGAGCTGAGCACTTAAACAATCATTTTACAATACAAACACGGCTGGGCATTACCCTCAAATGAAGAGACTGCAAAGACGACCGGAAACTTTATAAAGGTGACGATCCCTTTATGTTAAATTATGTCTTTCTGTAGATATTAATAATATAATGACTTGTTTTTATGATTTGGAATAAAAAAATAATTGTTTGCAGTTGCAGGGAATAAACAGAAAACAGCTACACTATAGATCCGTACAATAGTCTCTGAAGTCTCATCCTTTGTGAGATCATATGTATCTTTGCGTTGCCCCCCTCCCCTCAAAACCTTTCAGGTTACGGGCCTGAACTTTCATGTTTCATAATTCATGCAAACAATGAATTATGCTTATGTTTAAAATTTTAGTGGACGTTTGGGGAGATTTAAAAGTTTACAATATACCACCAGGGTGCAAATATATGAGGATTAAAACAATAAACTTATAGGCGAGTTTTCAATTCCTTTTTTTAGATCAAAAACTACCTAAAATTCGTCTTGTTTCGTGGGACACCCTGTATATATATTACATCAAGTAACTTCTTAGGTTTTTTGTTTCACTTTCATTTATCCGTTCGTTTTAATGCTTTTATTTTTGACAGTGCTAATACTACCGATATAGTACGATCATAACTCTTGAACCCCTTGACCATTTTGAATCAAATTTTGATTGAGAAACTTGCTAGGAGAGCTAGGAGTTCCCCGGAAATGTTCTCAGGTTTGTTTGAAAAATAAAAGTTCTGAATTGATTAAGTTAACTTTATCGCTTAAAGTTTAGTTTCCGTTGCCATCTATTTAGTTCACACCAGGGTGTTCCAAAAATTAGTTTTACTTTATTTTTCGTTGTCGTTATTTAATAATTAAAAAACCACCCCCAAAGTAGAAGTTTTGAACGTAGACTTTGCGCTCAAACTCAGGATTTACAGATCTTTAAAAAGTTTAATATGTCTCAAATGAATCCGAAAGAAGTTTTCCACAACACTGCATACTCAGTTCAACTACCTTACGTAGCCGGTAACTCCCTTTCAGGCGTATCTTATCTGTAGTTACATTTGTAGAGTTTCATGTCCTCATTTAAGCCTCATCCATTGTGAATTATCCTGTATGTGTATTGTGTATATGTTATCATGACTGCAACCATTAGCTCTAGACACTTGAATTCGTATCTGCTTAAAAACTACATATTTAAAAATAATCTAATATTGATGACTTAATCCTTCAATAAACCATTAAACATTGAATACGTGTATATTTTCAAAAATGGATAATTTTCATCTGAAACATGAATACTATATAACTGGATTGTGATCTGATATAATATGGTACATAAAAAATAATGAACAAATGTTTACAAACGGCCGAAAAAAATAAATGTTTAGTCAAAAATAATTTTCTTTCACAAAATAAAAATGCGCAAAATGCAGAATTCTCAGATTGCATCTTGATCTATTGGTCGGACTCCGAGACCCTCTTGGAGGATACAGATGAACTGGTGCTGCTCCTCATCTGCTCCGACTTACTGATATAGTGAATCAGATCGATATCGGTGGCGATCCCGACGATCACCTCACGCGTCTCAACATCCCTCTCATTCGTATCTAAAAAATAAAATAAAAATAAAGTTTGCTTTCATAATATTTGTTTTCTTCTAATTGTTTCCGGAAAACTCTGAAATAGGAGAACGACTTTCAGACTCAAGCTTTAACTTTGCAATTATTCATGTCAATGCAGTGTCAACTAAATTAGTGATTTAATAAGTGTCTGGTAAAACATTTTGCTGTGAAACAACATCAAATACAATTAAGTATTGTTATATAGTCGTCTTCCTATTACACAGTTTACTGGTTATCAATACATAAATTTGGATAAGACAGTTTAGTTTTAAATATGCATATCCTAGCCGCAATGCTCTCTCTCCTAACGTATACTATAAGCTGTAACAAACCAGTCTAAATTTCAAAAACAACATTTGTAAAAAAGGGACTGTTGTTGTAATTTCAAGAGACCCTCCATTGAAAGAGGAGCATGTCCTATGCACAATGGTAACCTTTAAGCATTTATCTGCTAATTAATGTGAAAGATATTGTAGTTTTTCTTTTTGAAAAGTTGTTATGACCATTTTCTCCATTGGTTCTGTATAGTAGAAATCCTCAAGTCACTCATATAGAGAAACGACAATTATAAATAATTAATTTTCCCAATTAAAAACATGGAAAGCACATTCATTCCTGATCATAAAAAGAATTTGAGTTATCGTTGTGAATCGGACATGGAACTATATTATTAGAGGGACGCTTGAAATTACCTTTACAGTCCTTTGGAACTTTAAATTAACATCAGGAAAAAGTAATTTTTAAAGGATTGAGGATAAAATTTGGAATTAGTATTTTGGGCTGGTTGTTCGGAAAAAAAGTGCAAAATTATGTATTTCAATCAAATTTGGATATTTGTAGTTTAATAATTTTGATTAGTAATCCTACCACAATGAGCTGAAATTGAACCCATTCCGTTATCGTCCCCTAGATTTAATAATATTTTAGCCTTAGCAACAAGACCCTCTTCAGTGAAGGTCTAATCCAATATTCAGATTGTTGCATTTAAACAATGTTAGGTCCTCATTAAGGTCTCATCATTTCATTCTTAAATTAAAAGGTTTTCGGATTTACAGTTTAAAGCTTAATCTCAACCAAAGTCTCCAGTTCTGTTCAGTGATAAAACAACAATATTCCAAACTTACATAATCTCTGACTATGAACAACGAGGGCGAAGTGCTCGACGTCCAGGATTCTGTTGAGCTTGCCCAGGGTGGTGTCCAGGTTGACCTTGTGGAAGGTGGAGTAGGCAACCTTCTCAATAGGATCGTCAGACATCACTTTTCCCTACAACATACATTACTTAAGGGACTGTCCACGTAAATTCAAGTGAACCTTTATTAAAGATCAGGTTCGATTCACAACTATACCCTTTAAACCTCTATCTGAATAACGAAGAAGAAGATATCGTTGTTTTTCTATTTTAACAATTCTAAAACTCAAAACTTCCTTAATTGTAATGTTTCTGCAACATAAATCTGCAAGTCACTTTTGTACAGGAACCATCATGAAAAATTATCATTTTTTAGCTAGAAACTATGATATTATAATTTATCCTTGATCAAGGTTTAATTACTGTTGTGAATTAAACATGCCACTTCTTAAAAATCTACACAGTGTCACTTGAAATACTTCTAAATTATAAAATAATAAATAAGATATAAATACGAGGAAAAGATGTAATCTAACCAACCTTCAGAAGTTTAGCTTTCAGACTGCCAAGAGTAACAACTCCAGTGATTTCTCCGGTCTTGGTGATAACAGGGAGCTGATCAAACCCTTCATTGATCATAACCTGGATAGCGTGCTCCACAGAGACGGAGGGAAGAATGCTGAGTGGGGCGGAGAGCTCCAGGGCACTGACCTTCATTCTCTCCCAGGGGTTCATGTCCTCCACGTCGAGCTGGATGATGTCCCTATCCGCCAACCAGTTGTCATCCAGGAACTTGGTCATGTAGTTCCTTACGCCGTCCGCAAGGATGACAACACACTTCTGTCCAGGTTTCAGATCAGCTGCCATTTTGACGGCGCAGGACATAGACGCCCCACTGCTTCCTCCACAGAGCAAACCTTCCTCTTTGATCAATCGTCTTGCCATGATGAAGGACTCCTTGTCGTTAGATTTGATCCATTTATCAACAACACTACGATCCAGAACGGTTGGGATGAAGTCGTATCCTGTGCCTTCGACGTCATAGAAGGTTACTTCAGACTTGTTCAGATTCTCAGGTTGAGCAAGAATCGAACCTTCCGGATCGACTCCGACCACGATACAGTTGGGACACTTTTCTTTTAGCTTTCTCCCGATTCCGCAAATCGTGCCTCCGGTACCAGCACCCATAACGACCATGTCGACAATACCTCCGCACTGCTCAATAATCTCCTCAGCTGTGGTGTCGTAATGCGCCAAAGGGTTTCCCGGATTCCGGTACTGATCCAGGATAATCGAGTTCGGGACTTCGGTCAATAGACGTTGGGCGACGGAGATATGGGACTCCGGGGAGTCCCAACTAGCGGAGGTTGGGGTTCGGACAATCTCCGCTCCTAGAGCTCGGAGGGTCGCTACTTTCTCATTTGACATCTTCTCCGGCATGACAATGATACACCTGAAGATACATTCATACATTAATGTTTTCAATTGAGTAAATATGATTTTTTCAAAAGAAAACTTGGAACTTGTTTCTTCACAATACCCAATGTATTACCTGTATCCCTTGACCGCTGCGGCTAGAGCAATACCAATCCCTGTGTTGCCCGAGGTTGGTTCGATGATGGTATCTCCGAGCTTCAAGGTTCCCTCCTTCTCCGCATCCTCCACCATCCTCAGAGCAATCCTGTCCTTTACAGAACCTCCAGCATTAAAGAACTCACACTTTGCCACTGAAATATAAAGAGTTACAGAAAGGCTCAAAGTAAAGTGGAAAAGGAAGATGACTCCTATGGCCAAAAATGGTACGTGGTATTTTGCGGGGCGCACAAAGTCGTTTTTATCTTTAGATTGAATTTACGAAGACTTTATTTTGGCAACCAATAAATATGATAGTATTGTAAATATCTGTTTGCATGTCCGATCATAACTTCGGAACCTCTTGACCAATTTGACTCAATTTTTTTATTGGGGAACTCAGAATCACGGGAATGTTCAAAGTTTGGTTAAAATTCTAAATTAAGTGGGTTGACTTTTAAAACGCAAGTTTAGCCTCCAAGCAAACCTAGGTTTCCAAGCTGTTGTATAACATATTTTTAAATTTTCAACTTCGTAATAAATGTTATAAAGTTTTAAAGATTTGTTGTTGAAAATTATGGATAAAGTAGTCGAGTTGTAATGTGTCGTCTATGGTTTACAAAACAGAGGCGCAACTAAGAGATTTTGGCAAAGGGGAGGTTTAAAAATAAACATTAAAACTTACATAGTTCACATTTAAGCCCAGCAGTTTGATTAATCTTGTTTATCTTCACTAAGGGAGTGTTCCCGATGTTATGAAGAACATTCGGCATAATCTTCTCTGGTTGTTTCCTAGAAAAACATTACATTTATCAAACCATGGTTTCAGGATCCAATTTTGTACTTACAAATTTCATTCCTATTTCCTTTGTGCGTTTTACAAAAAAATTTAAGCACATTTTTTATTCTTCTAATCTCAAAATATTTCATATCATGTTAAAAGTAATTATTTCAAATATTTGTATAGGTTTGCCCTACTTTTTCTTTTGCTTAGTATTAAATTTTAACAGTTGTTTTAAAATAATATACAGATATTTTCATTTTTATTATTATTATGATCTAAATATGTAAACAGTTTCTGAACTGTAACTATGTAAGCTTAATTTTTAAATGAGCAAAGATGGCAACTCTTAAAACATTTTTCTGACCAATAATGGGGAATATATTGTCGTTTTTCTGACCAATAATGGGGAATATATTGTCGTTTTTCTGACCAATAATGGGGAATATATTGTCGTTTTTCTTGATTCAAAAAGGGATTAATTCTTAGTTCCTAATTTTTAGAATGCACAAGTGACTTTTATAGAGAAACCACAATTTAAAAAAATTATTTTTCGAAGTCAAACGTTAATATCTATTTAATAATTGATCAGACAAAACTTTTGTGAATCGGGCATTCTATCTTTGCATGGAGGGTCACTTGAAATTACGCTAATAATTTGATCCTTTTCTTTGTGGGAAAAAAATATTCAGTTTCTGATATTGGATTGAAAAATTTTATGCACTAAAAAGATGCATGAATACGCAAAATTAATATTTCTATATTTTTAATTTCTATATAAACTAGTTTTTCTCGAATATTCTTATCCTTAACCAAATCTTAATAGCTAGGCGTAATAAGGCACATATGGAAAATATTAAATAGGGATAAAATACAAATAAATCACAAGTTACTCGAGACAAATAACGACATTCTGAACAATTCTAGGCATCCTAGATATTACTAAAAAATCTAGACATTTTATTTCCATCCTAGTGGTTTCTAGATTTCTAGACTTTCTTTACATTGACATTCCTCGTAATGCGAGACACCCAAGAAAATCTTAAATATCATGGATATTTAAAGAAATTTCAGTAAACTTGTTGAAGATCTAAATAGATATCCTTGATATTCTAGACATTTGTTGCCAACTTAAAGATATAGCCTTGGTATTTTAGACATTTGTTGACAACTGATACAGATAAATTTGGTATCCTAGACATTTGTTAACAACGTAAACAGATATCCTAGACATCCTAGGAATTTCAAAGAAATTTCCAAAGTCATTATTCGACCTCCTAGACATTTCTAGACATCTTAAGACATTCTTCAACATGCCTAGATATTCCTAGACAATACCTAGACTAAACATCGATGTATCTTTATTAGACCTTCCTAAATATTCTTAGACAATATCTAGAAACTTCTAGACATCAGAAGTCATTATTCGACCTCCTTAGAAAATATCTAGAAACTTCTAGACATCAGAAGTCATTCTTCGACCTCCTTAGTCAATATCTAGAAACTTCTAGAAATCAGAAGTCATTATTCGACCTCCTTAGTCAATATCTAGAAACTTCTAGACATCAGAAGCCATTATTCGACCTCCTTAGTCAATATCTAGAAACTTCTAGACATCAGAAGTCATTATTCGGCCTCCTTAGTCAATATCTAGAAACTTCTAGACATCAGAAGCCATTATTCGACCTCCTTAGACAATATCTAGAAACTTCTAAACATCAGAAGTCATTCTTTGACCTCCACAGACATACCTAGACACTTCTAAATAGACATCTTAAGTCATTCTTAAACATCCGAAGTCAGTTTTATACAGCTTTTCATAA
Organism: Eurytemora carolleeae; assembly: GCF_000591075.1. Lineage (NCBI taxonomy): Eukaryota > Metazoa > Arthropoda > Copepoda > Calanoida > Temoridae > Eurytemora > Eurytemora carolleeae. The sequence continues at coordinate 468,161 of NW_019396612.1, read as the reverse complement.
CCTTGAGAAGAGTTATGTTATTCAAATTAATGCTTCTCAGAAAAATAAGAAGAATATTTGAAAAACTATTGTCTGCATTAAATAATATCAATTACTAATTACTTAATATTGAAATTGAAAATATAAAAATAAAAATTCCCAATTTATTGAATAGATACTTACACAGTATCCCTAGAGTGAGGGCAATCTGCTGGATTACTTGATGGAGTCCAGGTACATCTGCTAGGTAGGTCAGGACGGATCTAAAAATTAAATGGACTCTTTTTCTCATTTAAAAAAGGTTTGTTTTATTTCTTAAAAGGACTGTAGGCATAATTTCAAGTAAATTTTCATGCAAAGATAGCAATGCCCGATTTACAAAGGTACCTTGAAACATTAATCTCATCAAATGCCCGATTTACAAAGGTACCTTGAAACATTAATCTCATCAAAGTATTTTCCCTAAATCAAGAAGTGTTTAATTCGGATAATTTCTCCATTGCTTTTTATAAGCAAGAAATGCACAAGTTACTTTGCAGAGAAATAGCAAATAAAAAAAAACAGTTTAAAGAAACAAAAACATGGATATCCTATTCATACTTGATCAGACAAAGCAAGAAGGATCACTTGAAATTACCCTTACAGTCCATTACAAAATAAATTAAACATTTTTAAAATGAGAAGGGAAATTATGACGCGTACCACTTTTAATAAAAAGTACAAAAAAGTGAAAAAGAGTCGAAGTTAAACCTAAACAAGAGAGTTCGACCTTTCTTTTTGAATGCAAGTGTTTAAGAGAATTTTTTTTTAAGAACAAATGTTTTTAACAAACTAAATAAAAACAAAATATATAAAATATGTATATTTTTTAAAATGTAAATCATTAATAATAGACAAAGTGAAATGCTACTAAAGCCAACAAGAATATGTTGTTGATAACAAAATAATGCCTGATCTGTCTTAATAAGTTTAGTAAAATGTAAACAAATTCACACTTTTTCAAAATTATTATTTAATTAAACAGAGAGTTCACAAAAAATCCTTGAAGAGAAAAGCACAATAGAATGTATATGCTTAACTATAAAAATGTTTTTTTTTAAATGATTAAAATTTGGTATTTACCATATTCATCTCGTTTGGCTTATTCAAACAGGTTGAAAGGGTTCTCCCTCTGACGGGAGGTATCGGAGCCACCGGAGGAGGGTTCTGACAGTTGTCGGAGAACTTAGGAACCGTGATCAGGGTTGAGTTTGCTACTGGAGCCATTGTAACCTAATACACAAGCTTTCTCAAGGTTCTACAGAGTATACAGTATTTTTATGGATTACTAATTGATTGTCTTATATGGAAAGCTAGGCCTAAAGGAGAGGACAGGAGGGGCGGTAACAGATGTTTTGATTTGGTTCTATTCTTTGAAAGTATTAATACAAGTTGTAAAAATACTTTTAAGTCTAGTACATATGAAATGCCATACACTTTCTAAGTAAATAAGGTAAGTTTTTGATTTTAAAATTGATAAAAAATCATTTCATGTATTAAAAAAAAAAAATTTAGGCTTTTATAAAATTTTATGATATTTACAATTCTTGACCATTTCCAGCGTTGGTATAGTTTTCCAAAAAGAACTAACGTTAAAATTTTCCAACATAAAACCATAATTTCAAATGTTTATACTAACTAGAAGCGTAATTCAAGAGAAATAAAAGTACATGTGTACCATGTACTATAATTGTACGGTAGTGTACAGAGTTGTTCACAATGAACTTTACAGTGTTTACATTCACCCCAATCCAAAAGTAAGTAAAAGGGTGGTTCAATGAGAGTAGAACTATGGATAGGGTTTGTTTTAACTAACTTCTGAGGGAGTTCAATTAATACAGTGGCCCCCACTAAACTGTTGAGTAGGAAGACGACTGTTACAAAATAAGTTATGAATTTAAAAAGTACAAAGTACATGAAATACAACAATTGTGCCGTTAACACAGACTTATTTGTTTAATTGGTTGGTTATCATGCAACCGGTTAAAATATTAACTGCTGTATAACAGTATAAACTTTGCTTAAATATCGTCTTCCAATTCCACAGTTTTATGAGTCGCACTGTACGTCATCAGTAAAATGTTAACAAACACCATCCCATGGTCCCACTCTTCTCCTTTACGCTTTTATTGGATTTATTTTTATTCCTGCACTGCACTGAATTGAGCCTAAAGTACACAAATCTTCGAATATTTTTCCTAATCTGCCACACAGCAGTGGTGCAGGGATCAGACTGGAGTAAGCTAGAGACAAGTGTTTATAAGGCCAGGCCCCCTAACTCAGACCTATTAAGGACAGATTACCAAGTTAAATCCAGTTTATCTACGCATCAATCCATAGGGTTTGAATACTTCATTCAATTCCATGTTACAAATTCTCCAGGATTGGTAAAATAGTGACGTAAATTCTGAATTATTTATTTGGTATTAGAACTTGAACCCAGAGAGAGGTAGAGAAACAGGTTTCAGATAAAAATCCTCAAAATTTCCACTTGGTTCACATTCCTGCACCCATCCAATACACACAGGGTGTTCGCAAAATAATGACCTTAAAAACTTAGTGTCCACAAAAACATGCCATAATTTTTTACATTTTATACCTAGAGATACTTTAGAATCAATGATAGTATAGTAAAACCATCCTAGTTTTGGAATACCCTGTAATTTTTCTTTAACATTCTTACAGTTAAACACTTCATATCCGTACAACAAACTGCATAAAATTTTCAGTTTTTCCCAGAAAATGATGGGAGGTGAGATATTTCCTTTGCACTGTAAAACTCAAGAATTACAATGAAATTTAAAGTCGTCTTCATTGTATTGATATATACGACGAGGACAATAGAAAAATGAACGCTAGAAGCCGTTCCTTCAATACACTACATTGGTCGACAACTTGACGTCTCCTATATTAGTCGTCAAGTGTACGGAGAAATTATTTATCTATCAGATAAGAATTCAGCATAAGACATCTAGCGGCCAGCATATCGTCTCCCAAAGTACGTGAACTACACGACCACTATCTATAGAGAGAACGGGCTCTGGGTTTAAAGAATACGTTTGCTTGCTATCCTACCAATCCTACCAATCCACCCAAAATATCCATTTATTTTAAACCAGTGCACAAGACTAAAAAGATCCGAGATTTAAGAATTAAAATTAAACCATTAAACCGTTGAAATTGAAAAAGACCAATTTGATCTGTATTTGATGTTAACATAAAACAACTAGCTTTACAAGTAGCTCGAAAATCAATTTATTAAGTGAAATGGTTCTGTGTACGATGGACAATTACTGTGTTTCATGTTCATTGGACTTTTTAAAATCAATACTTGAGTCTCAAAGTTGTTAGTTGTTGATTAGGTTTCCAGTAAAGAATGAAAAAGGGAAAACTGATTGCTTGCTTACTAAACATATCAGAGGTAATATATTTATAATCTCATCCAAATATTAACCCTGAGATAAATTGAACTCTGAGATAGGTTGAACCCTGAGATAAATTGAACTCTAAGATAAGTTGATCACTGAGATATGTTGAACCCTGAGATTAGTTGAACCCTGAGATAAGTGGAACCCTGTGATAAGTTGAACTCTGGGATAGGTTTAACCCTAAGATAAGTTAAACCCTGACATAGGTTTAACCCTGAGATAAGTTGAACCCTGAGAAAGATTCAACCCTGAGATAAGTTGTGCTGTACAGGGTAGACCAAATCACTTGTGATTATTTCTTTTAGTCAGATTATACTGTAAAGGACGGGGCTTACCTTAAATCTTTTAACATATTATTCTTCAAAATATTAGCTAAAGATTGTATATATAGCTCATTTTAAACGTGTTCTTAGAATTCTATAAAATAAAGACGATCTTTCTTTTATAGATTAATAGGGATATAGATAGATCATTGAAAAGTACGTAGGGCGGTCTGTGTGATCGCTTTATAAGGTAGAACCCTGAGATAAGATGAACCCTGAGAAAAGATAAACCTTGAGATAAGTTGAACCCTGTGAAAAGTTGAACTCTAGATAAGTTAAACCCTAAGATAAGTTGAACCATGAGAATTAAGATAAGTTGAACCCTTAGATAAGTTAAATCCTGAGATAAGTTATACCCTAACCCTGAGATTAGTTGAACCCTGAAATAAGTTTAACCTTGAGATAAGTGGAACCCTGAGTTAGGTGGAACCCTGAGATATGATGAACTCTAAGGTAAGTAAGTTAAACCCTGATATAAGTTGAATCTTGAGACAAGTTAAATCCTATGATAAGTTAAACCCTGCTAAGATAAGTTGAACCCTGAGATAAGTTGAACCCTGGGAGAAGATGAACCCTGAGATTAGTTAAACCCTGAGTAAAGTTAAACCTTGAGATAAGTTGCACCCTGAGTAAAGTTGAGCCCTGAGATAAGTTGAACCTTGATATTGATTAAACTCTTAGAGAGAACCATGAGTTAACTTAAATCCTATTGTTTTTATGGTATAGGGAAGAAGAGAGAAGATCTTGAATGTTATTTTGAATGAAACCATCAAGACAATAGTAACTGGAGGAGTCACTGCAACCATCATCAGTACCTTCTCCGACAAAGAATACAACAGGTATCAAAACCTTTGCCTGAGCTGAATTATTTTTGATGGAAGATTAAAAATTTTCTTAAATATTAAAATTTAAAAATTCAGTTTATCAAATTTCAGAATGGATAAACTGAATGATTTATTAAGTTAGACTTATTCCGTTCCAGAATAAAATATATTGATTTTTTTCTTTCTTTTGTTGGTTAAAACATTGCTTGTTAAAATTCATGACCTTAACCAGTCAATAAATTTGTTTAAAATGAGCCTTATTGCTGAACCAAGTTCAAAATTATCCAACTTCAAAAAAGATTTTCGACCTTTAAATAAAGGAATTGAGCCTTTTCCACAAACTCAAAATTTCTAATTGCAATCTGATAGTTTAGACCTTTGAATTACAACTTAGATTATTCAATATAACAGAATTCATAGTTTGAAATATCTAATGTATTCGACATTGGGTTGAGATGAAGTGATTTGAAAATAGGAGTTTGTGGCAAAGACCCAAATCCTTTTTAGATTGCTTTAGACATCACATTTTACTTAAGAATTTCCGTAAAGTTTGTGAAGTGAAAAAGTTTTAAACTCGAAAAAATATTAACTTTGCATAAATTTAAATTTTTTAGAACTGTGTTAACAATATGTGGAGATGAAAAAGGAGTTTCAGATGCAGTTACATCAACTTCTTGTCAGGTTGAGGATTAAGTTTCTTTAAAGTTAGTATCCTGTCAGGTTGAGGATTAAGTTTCTTAAAAGTTAGTATCCTGTCAGGTTGAGGATTAAGTTTCTTTAAAATTAGTATCCTGTCAGGTTAAGGATTAAGTTTCTTTTATCCTAGTATCCTGTCAGGTTAAAAATTAAGTTTATTCATAGTTAGTATTCTGTCTGTATAAAGTTTTCTAAAAGTTAGTATCATGTCAGATCAGGTTTCTTTTAAGTTTGTGTCTTGTCAGGTGAAGAATCAAGTTTCTTTTAACCTAGTATCCTGTCAGGTTAAAAATTAAGTTTCTTCAAAGTTAGTATCCTGTCTGTATAAAGTTTCCTAAAAGTTAGCATCCTGACAGATTAAGGATCAGGTTTCTTTTAAGTTTTATCCTGTCAGGGTAAAGATTAAGTTTCTTCAAAGTTAGTATCCTATCTTTATAAAGTTTCCAAAAAGTTAGTATTCTGTATGTATAGTTCCCTGAAAGTTAGTATCCTGTCAGTATAAAGTTACCTGAAAGTTAGTATCCTGTCTGTATACAGTTCCCTGAAAGCTGTCTGTATACAGTTCCCTGAAAGTTAGTATCCTGTCTGTATACAGTTCCCTGAAAGCTAGTATCCTGGCTGTATACAGTTCCCTGAAAGTTAGTATCCTGTCTGTATACAGTTCCCTGAAAGTTAGTATCCTGTCTGTATAGTTCCCTGAAAGTTAGTATCCTGTCTGTATACAGTTCTCTGAAAGTTAGTATCCTGTCTGTAATACAGTTCCCTGAAAGTTAGTATCCTGTCTGTATACAGTCCCCTGAAAGTTAGTATCCTGCATGTATACAGTCCCCTGAAAGTTAGTATCCTGTATGTATACAGTCCCCTGAAAGTTAGTATCCTGTCTGTATACAGTTCCCTGAAAGTTAGTATCCTGTATGTATACTGTCCCCTGAAAGTTAGTATCCTGTCTGTATACAGTCCCCTGAAAGTTAGTATCCTGTATGTATACAGTCCCCTGAAAGTTAGTATCCTGTCTGTATACAGAGTTAGTATCCTGAAAGTTAAGTTAAGTTTCCTAAAAATTACAAGTGCATCATCATGTTAGGTTAAGCATTATGGGGTTTCATAATTACCATTCTGTTTTGTTATGGATTAAGTTTCTCTAAAAAGTTACACCAGTGGTTTTGAACTTATGTGATATTGTTAATTCTTGGATCAAACAGTAATCCCTTTTTTCATCTGAAGGATGACTAAGTAATTTCTCATGAATATAATTTGGTCGGCTCAGCTACATTTTTCCTAGTCACAACTTGCCTAGTTCACTTTTGCCTAGGTAACATTTTGCCTAGGTAACTTTTTGCCTAGTTCAAGTTTTCCCAGTAACATTTTGCCTAGGTAACGCAAGAGCATGTTTTTTGCCTATTGCTTTTTTATAACAAATTTTGTCAAAAATTGAACATTTTTTTAAGCTTAACCAGTTCAATTTTAATGAATTAAATGTTATAGGACAATTGAATTGTATCTTGTACAAGTTATATCTTTATTTATCATTATTTATCTTATTTCTCAATCTTTTCTGTGGCTTTAATTTTCAGCAGCTTGTTGGTAAGGCCATGGTTATTCTTATCCCTGTCCCGCATGGTAAGCCCTGCAGTTATCATGGGAGCCATTTTCAATGTGTCACTCGATCTGATTGGTTTATAAAAAATTGAATTATTAAAAAAAATTGCGCAATTTTTGCAAAAAAATTTGCGTATTTAAAAAAAATTATCGGATTGTTGAAAATTTCTTTGTGAAAAAATTATAGACTAGGCGACAAATTCGCTCTTTTGTTACTCTAGGCAAAATGTTACCCTAGGCAAAATGTTACCTAGGCAAAATGTTATTAGGCAAAATGTTATTAGGCAAAATGTTACCTAGGCAAAATGTGACTGGGCAAGTTGTAACTAGGCAAAATGTGACTAGGCAAATTGTGACTAGGCAAAATGCAGCTGAGCCATTTGGTCGAAACCAACTGGCAACTGGTAAAATCAAGATCAAGCGTTGTACAGGGTGTCCCAAAAAACATGGGAATTCAGTGACGAATTGGATATCGTCTTTGCTATGAATTAACATTGTAATACCTAATTTCAAAAGCCATAATATTATTATGTCTGCTAGAGTTTATTTTATGAAAAGGGTAAAAGACTGCAAAGATGTGTCTATAATGTCTCCGAAAGATGAACAGTGAAGACGGACAAGTTTACTCTGTTTGTATACTGCAATTTTCTTGTTTTACTAAGTACAACCGTATGCAGTCAAAACATAAACAAACAAAATGTGAATATAGCAGACGAGACTCTTACAGATTACAGCTTTCTCGGTTGGTATCACTATACTAAATCAAAGAATTATTTAAAAAGACGATATTGAATTCGTCACTGAATTCCCATGTTTTTTGGGACACCCTGTAGATTAGCAAAAAAGTTTCTACCTAAGATCTGTACATAATTGGAAAAAGTATTTAGTTTCCACCGCTATTGATAAAAACTCTAAAGACTTTAACCGTTAATTTTACCCTGATATATTTTCAATTTAATTAGAGCTAATGGGACTTCAGCAATTATTAGTATGGAGCCAAAAAAGCACAGCCTAATTGATATTTTTTCTATCATGATCTATTCAATATATTTTGTATTTAGGTTATGAAGTACATAGACATTAGGGTACATCAAGGAGGACACCCAAGGTGTTGCAATAACATAATATTTCCTTCGTATATCATGAAACTATTTTTGTTGCAGATTTTCCTGTTTTTATTGGTGGATTTCCTCCCAAAAAAATTAAATCGAAAATTTCGAGAGCCAAATTTTTAAAATATGTTTTTGGATACAAACAAACAAATCGACAAGTCAAAATATATATGAGTGATTAAGTTAGGCCAATATAAACCCTTTTTCTCCCCTCATTTATATTCTCTTCTGTAGACTTGGAGCAGTGGATCTAATTCCTATTCATCCTCTTACTCCTGATATATCCTTGGAGGAATGTGGAAGAATAGCAAGAAAAATTGCAAACAGTATAGAACAACAGGTATAAACCGAACTTTCCTAGGGATGAAGCAGGGTCCAAATATCAGAGGTTAAAGGTAAAACAAAATGATATATCTGATCTATCCTTCTGGTAATGTGGAAGGAGAGCAAGAAAAAAACTCAAAAAGTTTAGCAAAGCCGGTAAACCCAAATCCCTTGTTTGGTAAAAGGCTGAATCTGATTTGAGTATTAATATTTTTGTGGCATCTAAACAATTCTTTCCTCCATTCCTTTTAAGAAAATCATATAGTTTGCTGAGAAATAATAAATGGTTGCGCGAAGAGCAAAATTTTCTTTTTAGGGTGTTTTTTTGCTGAATTTTGGAAAATAGATTATTTTTTGATGTAAAATTTTAATTCCCCTCCCCAATTCATCAAAAACTACCCCCCCCCCCGTAAAGATTTTTTTTAAGATTGAGGAGTTTTTATGGTTTAATTCTTGAGATGATGCTGTCCAGGTATATTATCTGAAATGGTCTAATTTGATCACACAAAAATAATTAACATTCTACCTTGGTTAGAAGTACTTGCGCCGAAAATATTGAAAAATATTGATTGATCGATCGATTTATTTTGTGTAGTTCAAGAACACATTTGGGGCATGTGTGCATTTGTTTATCTCTATAATAACTGATATGCATTGTGCATGTTGATAACTAAATTAGGAATGGAAATGTTACAAATTTTGTGAAAAAAAAACGAATAAAGGTAAAAGTTTATTCAATTGGCGCACCCTGAAAAAAAATTTAAAAACTTTTAAAAAGATTATTTCTAAAAATCTTGCAAAATTTTGCAACTTTTTGGCGACCTTTTTACTAAAATTTACGAAGAGTAACATAAGTGCACTAGTAATTTTTAATCATCAAATTTTATTTTTAAAAACTAATCAGTATTTCCTAAAAATAATTATATTGTAGAATGTTTCCAGTTCGTTTTATTTTTATGGAGGCTCTGATCCAACCAATAGAACACTTATAAACAAAAGAAAAGAGGTATTTTTAATAAAAATAAAAATTCACTTAAAATCGAATTATTTATGTATAAATATGATATATATCAAGAACTGAAGGCATACTTGTAAATCATGAAAATGTTAAGAAAAATAAAAAATATATAATTCTTATTTTGAAAAAAACCTTCTTGCACCCTAAATAAAACTAAAAAATGTCACTTATGAAAAAAATCATATAAAACTTGTAATAATAAAAATTAAAACAAAACACAAACTTCAAATTATATTTTTTACAAAAAGAAGGTAAAAATTTTATTTACATAAATGACAGAAACCCCACTTGTTTAGAAAAAACAAGCTATCTAAGTTAAAAACACTTATAAAACTTCCTAATGAACTTTAATAAAACCAAATAATATTATAATTCATGTCTGTAATGTTTAAAAAAAAATATATCAAAATAAAAGAAAAAATTGTGCCTTTTAAAACATATTTTTCCAGGTAGTTATGGAAGATATAATTTTATTTTAGTTTGGATGGTTTAATAGTGTTATAAAGAAGACCCCGGATATGGGGACCTATAACCCTCAAGTTGGCTTATCAGGCAGGTATTTAGATTAGAATTAAAGATTAAACTTGGGACTGTAGACGCATTTTCAGGTAATTCACCATTATTGGGATGGCAAGTACGATTCACAACGGTACCCTTTGTCTGATCAAGAACTCTCAATGTTTCTCTTTGGGAAATTATAATTTTTTAAAGGGACAGTTGTGCATTATGTTTACAGAAACAATGGAGTTTAATTTTTCAGAATTTGACACTTTAACTAAAAAACGGCAATATCTTCTACATTATTTGATGAGAGGTTCAAAGGGTTCAATTGTGAATCGGGCATGTCCCTCTTTAAATAGAGGTTCACTTGAAATTACGCCTATAGTCCCTTTAAAAACTAACTTTTCAGATAGACATTTTTCAATTTTGAAATAATCTTAAAACACTTATATGTTTCAATAATACACTAGTTTAAATAAAATTTGTCTTAAATTAATTTAAGAAAAACGTTTTTAAAAAAATAATATTTGTTGAAGGTGTTGGGAGTAGCTACTATATGACAAACTTCAATATCACACTTGAAACTCAAGATGCAAAAATTGGTAAAAGGAAAAAACTAGTTAAAGGGACTGCAGTACTCTTCATTCAAAAGTGACTCATCATTTATAGGCTGACATGTCAGGTTCACAACGGTACCATTAAAAGCTTTCTCTGAACTGAAGGATAAATAAGATATTCCCTGTATATCTCATTAACATTCATTATTTTCATTTGTAGTTTCTTTACAAATGTGACTTGCGCATTTCTCTTGCAAAAACAACAGAGGAAAGTATTGGGATTAAATATAGCTTTCTTCAAGCTAGAAAACGATGATATTTTTAGAATTATTGATCAAAATAAAGGTTTAAAGGGTCTACGCGGGTTTTGAATCGGACATCATTCAACTACTTAAATGAAGAAACACTTATAATTACAACGTCAGTCCCTTTAAGCAAATGAAAACATCTTTGTAAGTAGAATAATAGTACAGCACGGGGTCCATTATCATTTTAAATGGTTCAGTAGATAAAAACTAAATATCAAACACTGGAAAGAATAGTTTTCACTATCACTACTTTACCTTCTTCAAAGCTTCTTCCTTCTCATGGTTTAAATCAGGCCCTAGGTCTTCAATGTAGACGCAGAATCTTATATATTGATTGATATATAAATCGTTAAGAAACTGATTATTTTACTCAAACTCTATATTTCTAATCCATGTAATCTTTGCAACTTGATCCTTTGATATTTCAAAGTTTGACTATTCAATTTAACAGAATTCATAATTTGACATATCAAAGGTCTCTAATATTAAGTTGCAAAACTATAAGGAATATATTATTAGAGTTTGAGGAGAGTAATTATATTCTTTACCTCTTGCGTTGTGGTTCAGTATCTGAATCTGGTTCTTTCTCTGGCTCAACTTGAGTACTAGCTTCCTTTGTTGCTGCCTTGGAAGTAGTTGGTGAAGCAATTGGATCATCTAAATATTCATATTTAAAAATTCTGCCATTCAAATTTGCTTCAAAAAAACTATTTGTTTTATTGACAACTTTCATAAAATTTTGGAAAATAATAAAAAAAAGTATTGTGAAGATGTGTATTGTGTACCTCTGTAAGGGCACTTGTTCCTCCAATACTTATGCCAGGCTGGGTAAACGTCTTTAGGGTCAAGATGTGCCAGTTCAGCTGCAGACTTCCGGTCTTAATTTCAAAATTTTGTTATAAAAAACAAATTAAATTTTAAAGTTTTTCATCTTTACATATACGGGGTAGCCTATGTCAAAATCAGTCAACTTTTGGTACATAAAAGAGTGGTAGCTAATGAGGTGCCCAAGAACAGGTTTATTAAAAAAATTTAATATTTTTTAAGGGTCATACAACAATTTTTTTATAAAATCCGCAAAATTTTTTGTTTGTTTTTGTTTTACAATGTATACAAAGAGAACATGTTCACAATTGAAATAGGAGATGGGCGCACAAGCCTAGTACTTTTACATTTTTAACCATATTCTTTAAGGACTGATATGATATGAATATCGAAATTTCGAAACTTCCAACACCAAATTTTTCTTCTATCTGCAAGAATTTCACTCTTGTAGTTAATAAATCCCCTTTTTTTGCCAATTAGGACAGTTTACAGAAAATTATATACCACATAAAATATTTATAAGCTGATTAACATAGACAGAGCCAGGAAATTTGAGGGAAAGGGTCAAGATAAGCTTATCTCGGAAGAGTTAATCTTGTTCTCCCACTACTTTGGAAGTTAAACTGATCCTCTTTAACCTTTCGGCGTCTTCACACAGTCCTTCGCAGTTTAATGATAGAAACAATGATATGTCCAAAAATATTAAACCTCAACCAATTTATACATTTGTCTTGGTCGGTTTCAAATAAGCTGAAGTCCAGATTTTAAAAGATGATAACCTATCTACCTTTTCTTTGACTTGAGCTTAGCCCTAAGTGACAATAAGTACAAATAAATGATGACCCTGGCTTAAAACCTGGTTCTGCCCAGTAAACATTAACAGTAAAGCTAAAGATTAATGGCTAAGGTTCATTAATTTCCATTTCCATCGAGTAAATTTTGAAAAACCACTTTTTTACAACGATATGAAGTTAGTCTATGATTAAAAACATTGATGATCAGGGGTGCATATTTTCTTGAAAAATCATTTGCCCCCAAAATTGTGGGTATGTTTGAGTTGAGTGCAAAATTTGTTTTAAGGTTTTATTTGCTAAATTTGAGAAAATTTAAAATTTCGGGTAAAAAATATCAAAATGATAATTTAAATCAACTTTTTTTTCTTGTCCAGAGCATCAAAAATCTAATTGTTGAAAAAATTTACCCCAGCAAAGGATCCATTTCTTTTTATAAAAAGTTTTTTCATAAAAAGTTTTTCAGCTTACTTAGATATTTCCAATGCGGGTGACTAGGATGAAGAACATCTTCGGGACGGAAAGAGGTGTTGTACGGAGGGATATAGTTAACAGAATAATATGTAACTGAACTATCTGAACCCGTGGAACACTCCGAATCCGAACTATCTGAATCATTATTGGAACTCATCTGAAAATAATTACAAAATATTAAATAGTTAGTTCTAACTAAGAGGTAGGGAAAATTAAATGCAATTCCAATTTTATTTTTTATTTACGAAATTTTAGTTATTTGGAGACTGAAGAAGTTTAGAATATGAAACTTTCCACCCCTGAATTATTTTCTAAGTCTAGCATATTCGGGGAAGTAATGAATATGAAATTTTCTTCCCTTGAAATATTTGCTATATGGTGAAAAGATGACAAAGTTAAAGATATGGAACTTTCCACTCATGTAAACTTGATTTTAGGTGATGAAGTATTAAAGAGGGTTCGAGAACGGGAATTAGGGTTTAGAGGTGTTTCGGCCATGGCTTTTCCACACCAGGTATTTAGTTCTGTTGATCAGCCATAATTCCACACCAAGTATTTAGTTGTTGATCAGCCATAATTCCACACCAGGTATTTTCTGTTGATCAGCCATAATTCCACACCAATGTATTTAGTTGTTGATCAGCCATAATTCCACACCAGGTATTTAGTTCTGTTGATCAGCCATAATTCCACACCGATGTATTTAGTTGTTGATCAGCCATTATTCCAGACCAGGTATTTAGTTCTGTTGATCAGCCATAATTCCACACCAAGTATTTAGTTGTTGATCAGCCATAATTCCACACCAGGTATTTAGTTCTGTTGATCAGCCATAATTCCACACCAATGTATTTAGTTCTGTTGATCAGCCATAATTCCACACCAAGTATTTAGTTCTGTTGATCAGCCATAATTCCACACCAAGTATTTAGTTCTGTTGATCAGCCGTAATTCCACACCAATGTATTTAGTTGTTGATCAGCCACAATTTCACACCAAGTATTTAGTTCTGTTGATCAGCCATAATTCCACACCAAGTATTTAGTTGTTGATCAGCCAAAATTCCACACCAGGTATTTAGTTCTGTTGATCAGCCATAATTCCACACCAATGTATTTAGTTCTGTTGATCAGCCATAATTCCACACCAATGTATTTAGTTCTGTTGATAAGCCATAATTCCACACCAAGTATTTAGTTCTGTTGATCAGCCATAATTCCACACCATGTATTTAGTTCTGTTGATCAGCCATAATTCCACACCAGTGTATTTAGTTCTGTTGATCAGCCATAATTCCACACCAAGTGTTTAGTTCTGTTGATCTGCCATAATTCCACACCAGGTATTTAGTTGTTGATCAGCCATAATTCCACACCAAGTATTTAGTTCTGTTGATCAGCCATAATTCCACACCAATGTATTCTCCCTTTAAACCGTAAGTTAACACCAAGGTTAGTATTGTGTATTCTCCCTTGATCAACCATAATTCCACACCAAGTATTTTGTTCTGTTGATCAGCCATAATTCCACACCAGGTATTTAGTTCTGTTGATCAGCCATAATTCCACACCAAGTATTTAAAACAAAAACTAAAATTTTAATTTTAATATATCTGCTTAGCTAGATTATAGGGAGTCTTCTAAAATTCAAAATATAAAGAGAAATATCAACGAAAATTCATGAAACATTTTTCCACAATAAAATACTTTTCACTTCTGTCTTTTTAAGAGACTGCAATCATCCAGTTTATTAAATTAAAATTAAATTAAATTATTGCTTGGGAAAATATTGATTAAAGCTAAATAGTTTACATTATTCATAACATAAACTTTACAACATTATTTTTTGTCTACATATAAAACGAAGATTGTAAATGACTCAAATGACTCAAAACGTCTCAAATACTACATAAAATAAAATGTCGAAACAAAAACCTTAACATAACAATGAATAACAATGTCAAATCATATTTATAGAAATGAGTTTTATACTCCGTTTTTGTTTGGTCGGAACATAGTTTAAAAATACAAATCATTAAAATTCACTAAAAATGATAAACCAATTAAGTTACTACAAAATCTGTAATCCGATCATCATATTTAAAAAAATACAGAAAACACGAAGACTAAAATCATTCTGCTTTTTTTGATTATCTCCGTCACGTACCCTTTGTAAATTTACAAATGCACCAAAACTAAAATACTAACAGTACATAAATACTTTATTAAACTATAAAACTGCAAATCATCTAATTTTAAAACACGTAAATCCACAAGAAATTATTTCTTCGACAAGCAATTGATTGAGCAAGAGATCTCTCCTAAAACTCCCAGAAAGCAATTTCTAATTATTACAGCGGATTGCTGAAACATTTGTTTTAGGGTGGTCTAGAAATAGCGTGCAATGTAGACATGTTTCCCGCATCTTTAAACCAAGATGACGAGGTATATCAAGAAATAATGCCGGGGGTTTGGAGGACTAGGTTTAGGTAGGAAACATATTTATATCCCCCCCTAGTCCCTACCCATCCTTATCAAAATATCTCCACCCAAAATGTTTAAAATTTTAAACGCTGAATTTGAAAAAATGTCATTTTTGAGAGGAAAATTCCTGTTATATTTAATTAATTTTACTTAATTTTAATAAGCTCAGTAGTAGATTTCAATAACTTTATACAGGGGGGGGGGGCGGCAGGACCTTGCACCCCCTGACAGATTCAGAGGGGCGTAGCTCCCCCCCTGAGATTTCAGAAAAGCTTCTTAATAGCACTTAAGGGAAAGAAGACCTAGGAAAGTTAAAAAAATCTTCGCCTGCGGCGTGTAACTTTTGGTTCCTGAATCATCACTTTTTGTTCCGAAATAATCTAGCAACCCCCTCACTTAAATCCTGTATCCGCCCCTGACTTCATATTTATTTATAATATGCTTTTAGACTAACTCACCATTATTCAAATAACAATTAGAAATGTTAGTTGCATTTATGTTTACATTTTTTACCAAGGTGTATAGAGGAAGCAACTGCAAAAGTCTGCTCAAAATATAACACAAAAATTAGGAAAATAGTCAAATCAAATAAAAATCAAAATATTGAACATTTTCACTGAACTATGAACGGGTTAAACACAAAAATGACGAAAAAATGAGAAAATAGGCAAATTATGATTAAAATTACAGAAAATTCATGCTTAAAAATAGTCTACTCTAGATTTAACAGTCCCTATATTTTTGCAACCTCATGGTGTAAACATTTTATATTTCAAACTTAGATTATTTCATCTAACAGAATTCATAATTTGAAATATCAATGTTATTAAACATCGGGTTGAAAGATATAGGGATTAGAAAATCAAGAGTTTGTGGCAAAAAATTAAATAAAAAGCTTTTAAAAAGTTTACAGATGTTTAAGTCTATGAAACTATCCAAATTGCTTCGTCATACATCCTGAAGTACGTAGATCATGTTTACGTGTATATTCTAGAATCTAGTATATTTTGGTTAAAATATCTCAAGGCTAAATATGAAACACATCTTTTATCGTTTTCTTTTGTACAAGGAACTTTTGATAGTACACATATATGAAACCCGGTTTCGTTGGGGTTTGACACATTAGCATATAGCATTTTGAAAGGCTTATCAAATAAAGTTTAAATTTCTTAACTCGATTATTTCGGTTTCGCTGTTCGAATATCTCTTTTATTATCGGCTCACATCCGAAGTACGCACATATGTTTTTTTCCATGCCGAAAGTTACAACTTGATAAATGTTCATTTTTTTACATTCATCACATTTTAATAATGTGTAAACATCAAATTAAAAATATCTGGGAAAGTACAAGAAAACGACAAATTAAGTTATTATGGAATACATTCTGTCCTCTTGCCCTAAAGAAAGTGATCCACATAATGGCCTTTTTAAATATTTTCGTATTATATAAATTCTTTATGCTGTTAAGAGTAGAAAAAATGCCAATTAGAAATTAGAAAAAATGCCTTTATGTGTTTGACTTATCTTAACTAACCCAAGACGTATAGTTCGGGATTCGCAAATCCAACTATACAGCCTTGAATAAATGATTATGGAAAAATTATATAAAAAACTTTTTAAAGAATAAATATATTATATATAGGGGGATAAATCAAAATAAATTTTAGTCTGCAGAATATTTGACTATTTGATTGATTATAGGGGAGATTCGTTGATAGTTGGTTTTACTCCTGAGGAAGCATTGGAGAGAACCATTACTGCTCTTCAAACCAGAAACCCTTGTACAGTTAATCCTAGCAGTCCTGTACATATGTAGTACAACAATTACTGCTCTTCAAACCGGAAACCCTTGTACAGTTAATCCTAACAGTCCTGTACATATGTAGTAAAACAATTATTGCTTTTCAAACCGGAAACCCTTGTACAATTAATCCTAGCAGTCCTGTTCATATGTAGTATGCTCTTTGAACCGGAAATCATTGTACAGTTAATCTCAGTAGTACTGTACATATGAAGTACAGCAATTTCTGCTTTTTAAACCAGAAATCCGTGTACAATTGATCCTAAAAATCCTACAGGACTGCTGTAAATAGCAGTCCTGTACATATGTAGTACTACAATTGTTGTTCTTCAAGCCGGAAATCGTGTGTACTGTGGTAACCAGAAAACACTGGAATGTTATTTTCTTTCTTCTTTAAACTATTATCATTAAATCACGATCATTTCTAAAAAGATTCTTGAACAGTTTAGATAAAGAAATACAAATTTAAAAACTAAATTTTTTTAGCGACATTTCTTTAAAAATGGAAATAGCAACGGAGATAATTAATGCACAATTTAAACAAGCTTGAAATTGGTATGATGTAAAACAATGTCAATCTTGAAATAATTGTAAATTATAAAAAATTTAAAGAATATTATACTATACGCATAATATTCTTTGAATGTCATCTCCCTGTACAACAGTTTTATTGCGCCCACTTTATCATCTACATGTTCTCCAAATTCCTCATACTTTTCAGACATTATTAATATAACATGAACTTTCAATTTAAGATATTTCTTGTTCAATTAAATAGTCCTGTGAACATGAAACACCGAAATTGTGCAGTGTACACAGACTCATTTAATGTAATAAGTGGATTTCAAGCTACTTCCTCTGAAACGATTTGCATTAGAACAACATTAAATACACATAATATTGTCTACATGTCGTCTTCCTATTTCACAGTTTTCTGGATTTCACTGTATGCTTAGCTTCCTGAATCCCAAATATATTGAACTGTTATTGTTTGTAAATCTAACAGTAAACATGAATATATTAGATAGTTATGATTAAATGTTATTTTCTGGTAAATTGGTTGGTTGCTTTATTGCTTCCAACCAAATAATCATAAACAACTGCTTGGGTTTTCAGGTTCATTGTATAAAATATATTTGAAATTAATAATAAAGAATAGAATCAGACAGTAGCATACTGGGAGGGAGGAGGGGGGGGGGGCGTGCTAATGTTTAAATGGTACTTAAATCTGATAAAAATATTTGATGGCAAAGGGTTCCCCCCCCCAAAAAAAAAATGAGACTTGATTTAGAATTCTATGTTTCTTTGCCAAACCATTTAATGAATCATTTATATACTATTTTCGAGACAAAGTTTAATCTAGAGATTAAATATGAACAAAAACTGTAGTAGGAAAATTAAATAATTGAAAATATTAAATTTTACAAATAATTAACACGTACAAACACAGTATAATATGTATTTACCAAGAATGTAGGTGGAAGCTGTCTGAATTTGAACTTTAGTTGTGGTCTATATACTATGCTTATCTGTCTGTTTGTTTGTAACCAATAAACATCAAAACGGCTGAAATGATCGGGCCCAATTTTTATGACCCCACAGAAGGTTTTTGGATGCTCAGAATTAAAAATGTTGTCTCAAAAGTATTTTGATTTTGAAATAAACAAAAAATTTTAAAATTCTAAATGAACTTTATAAAACAATAAGAAAGAGGCTAACAAAAACACCTATTAAGATTATTTACGGATATAATATTTTTTATGGCTTTTCTTGTCCATGGATCCTTGCTTCTAACTTTCCCGAAAAGGACAATCTGCATATTACAAGAACTGTGACCCCTTGGTACGAAAATGAACTCCAACGGGTTTGGAAGTTGGATGTTTACATGATTTATCTTGCTTGGTGCAAGTTATAAGATATATAACATTTTCAGAGAGAAGAAAGACCGGAGGCTATCTTAACTTTTTCATCAGTAGAAGATGCAATTACTTGACTGTAAAAACTAGGAGAATGTTTACCCTGCAAGTACAGCCTCTAAGGCGCCCTCTGGCTAGCAGAAGGAAAGCTTCTTTGTTAAATGTGAACTCTAGAAGAGCCTATCCTCTCATTTCATCTCCATATAATATCTATACTCTGTTTTTATGACTCATTTAAAATTTTTTGTTAAATTAATTCATACCTTGAAATTCTGTACTTTCATTCTTCACATTATCTTCTTGTACATATACAGTACATGTACCCTCTACAAAAGATGTTTCTTCCTTCACATATACAGTACATGACTCCTCTACAAAAGATGTTTCTTTCTTTACATATACAGTACACGTATCCTCTAAAGTAGATGTTTCTTCCTTTACATATACAATACATGTATCCTCTACAGTAGATGTTTATTCCTTTACATATACAGTACATGTATCCTCTACAGTAGATGTTTCTTCCTTTACATATACTGTATAGTAAATGTTTCTTCCTTTAAATATACAGTACATGTATCCTCTACAGTAGATGTTTCTTCCTTTAAATATACAGTACATGTTTCCTCTACAGTAGATGTTTCTTCCTTTACATATACTGTATAGTAAATGTTTCTTCCTTTAAATATACAGTACATGTATCCTCTACAGTAGATGTTTCTTCCTTTAAATATACAGTACATGTTTCCTCTACAGTAGATGTTTCTTCCTTTACATATACTGTATAGTAAATGTTTCTTCCTTTAAATATACAGTACATGTATCCGCTACAATAGATGTTTCTTCCTTTACATATGCAGTACATGTATCCTCTACAGTAGATGTTTCTTCCTTTAAATAAACAGTACATGTATCCTCTACAATAGATGTTTCTTCCTTTACATATACAATACATGTATCCTCTACAGTAGCTGTTTCTTCCTTTACATAAACAGTACATGTATCTTCTACAGTAGATGTTTCTTCCTTTACATAAACAGTACATGTATCTTCTACAGTAGATGTTTCTTCCTTTACATAAACAGTACATGTATCTTCTACAATAGATGTTTCTTCCTTTACATAAACAGTACATGTATCTTCTACAGTAGATGTTTCTTCCTTTACATAAACAGTACATGTATCTTCTACAGTAGATGTTTATTCCTTTACATAAACAGTACATGGATGTTCAACAGTGGAGATTTCTTCTTGTTGATTTATTCTCTACAGTAGATACTTCCTCCTTGAAAGGAACTTTCTCTTTGTTCAGATATTCAGCCATTCTTTCTAGAATTCATAGAATACAGAATTACTATAATTATAGATTAAAAAGAATTAGAATTTTCAAAAAAAACTTTTTATAAAATTGAAAATTAAATAAAATTATTTCATATTTGGGCGAAGTAATGTTTCTAAAAATAACATATCACATGGCACATAATTATATTGGCACATGGCACATAATTATATCCATTTTTGAGTTTTCTTATTTGGTGAATTTTTAGATTACTGATGAATAAATAAGGCAGCAATGCTTAATAACTAAGATATTATAGATACAAACAGAATTTTTTACATCAACGAAAGTAATCATATTTAATTTCATTTTAGGGTGAAATAGTGCTAAAACAAAAACATATCACATGCATGATAAATGAAAATATTCATTTATCATGTTTTATCATATTGTGAATTTTAGATAAATTATCAATTATAAAATAAATAAAAACCACTAGCATTATTTTTTAAATTTGGGAGGAAATAATATTTAAAAATAAAAATAACATATAACAAGGCACTGATGATTTTCTAGACACAACATTTTCCAATAGACAATAATTGTTTTATTTCTTATTCCCAATGAAGGGATATAAAATTTAAAAAACAACATGAGGTTTGCTAAATCTATATATCCGTTAATTATGTTTTCTCATTTTATCAATTTAGATAATTTATACCTAGTTGAAGCATTATACAGTGATGTTCTAAATAACGCGGAATAATATAATTTGGTTGATAACTTTAAAGTCGTCTTTCCCTTAAAAAAGCTTGCGGCATTCAACTTGATTTTAGCAATATTTTTTAATGAAACAAATATTATAAAAGCACAAAATTAGCAGACCACACTTTGGAATGACAGGACTAGAGCTATAATGTGATTTTGCGTCTTACAAATATAGCTAAAACAGGTTACCTAATACCTATGTTAAATGCCGCAAACCATTGCTACGGGTCAAAGGTGACTTTAAAGTTATCAATAAATTCATATTATTCTGGTAAATAGTTACATTGTACATTATATAATATTCATAAATACTTTATACAGATAACCCGGCCATTATACCTGCGGAATGATGGTTGACAGTTTGTTTACTGGTGTTTATCTTTAATATGCCATTTCAGTTCAAATTCAGTATTTGAAGAATATTTACACTGATCACAGGGATATCTTAAACCAGAATGCTGCTTTGCTATGTGTTGCTTTAAACTGCTAGCTGTAGCGACAGCAACATGGCATAATTCACAGGGATATCTCACTCTTTTATGCTTGATTTCAATATGAATCTTCAGAGTACTCACGTTAGGCGCAGCAAAATCACACTGATTGCAGGGATATCTTACTCCTTTATGCTCAAATCGGATATGAGCTTTCAGATTACTTCCTGTAGTTGCAAATATTCACAGATACCACAAGGCTGTCGAACTTCTTCATGCTTACGTTCAACATGAGATTTCAGATTCCCTTTTCTAGTTGCAGAGAATTCACACTGACCACACGGAAATCTTGCTTGTTCATGCTTACATTCAATATGGGTTTTCAGATTCCTTCTTGTAGTGGCAACATATTCACATTGATCACAGGGATATCTTACTCCTTCATGAATACGTTCAACATGAACTTTTAGATCCCCCTTTCTAGTTGCAGAGAAATCACACTGATCACAGGTATGTCTCAGTCCTTCATGATTACATTCAATATGACGTTTCAGATTCCTACTTGCAGTGGTCACATAATCACATTGATTACAGGGATATTCCACGCCTTCATGCTTAGATTCAATGTGTCTTCTAAGATTCCTACTTGCAGTGGTAACAAAATCACACTGATTACAAAGATATCCCACGCCTTCATGTTTGGATTCAATATGTCTTTTAAGATTAGTTGCATCAGTGGTCACATGATTACACTCCAGACAAGCATATCTACGTCCTGCTTGCTTCTTCGGTCTCTTTGGTTCGGGGAAGAGAGGATCTTCTTCGTCATTATCAATATCATCTGACAAGGTAAAAGAAAAAAAAATTAAAATATTTAAACAATTTTATGAATCATATTCCCAAGTTGTTTTCACACAAATCCAGATTTGGAGATGGGGCACAATTGTTAAGTATTTAATTCCAGGGGAACACAATATTTTCAAGTTCTTCATGAAGATAGAAGACGGATAGTGCCCCCACCCCTCCCCCCCAGTAACTTCAGATTTGACAGTCATCCATTGGTAACTCCCTCCTCATTCCCCTTGAATATCTAGTTTTATTTGGCAGCTTCTCATTCGTAAGGCCAATCATTTGTTAAATTTCTTTTCTCATAAATACTTTGTCTTCTAATTTCACAAATTTTGTAATAATTGCCCATTTAATTACTTTATAATTTATAATTTACTGGTCAAATCTGTCCAAAAACTGATGTTTTCCTACTTTGAGTTGTGTATTCTACAGATAGAGAACTTTTTTAACCAATTCGGATTTTTAATTTAATTAGAACCCAAAATTAATTTTTCATGACTTTAGAGTAAAAATGGTTCAGGTTGCATATCCTTTTTGGGTAACCCTACACATTGACAAGGGTTGTTCTCTAGTGATAAAATAATGCAAAATATGTTTGGTGTTTTTACAGAAAGAAATAAACAGTCTCTTTCAGGCAGTGTTTTAGGAATGAAATAAATAAATGAGAAGAAAACATTCACAAAATATTCATAATTATGTAAATAGAACAATAAAACTAAGATTTTAGTAATTCAAAAAGAGGGATAAATGGCTCTTATTTTCTAATCCTTATTTCTTTGCTACCTTATCTATCTAAACCTTTAAAATATTTAAAACTGTCTTATATAAAGAGAGACAGAGCATGTTCTACGCCGACTACGCTTAACTCATTTGGGGCTTCTGCCTCGGGGGCTATTGTGAACAAAATACTCATAAATTTTGAAAAGACTACATCTAGTGTCCTATCTGTTATTTTAATTAATCTATGGTTTCCACCATCAAGTAGCAAAGATCTAGGGATTATAAAATATAAGAGTGAGGTGAGTACTCAGTTCTTTTCTTACTTTTCATTTCTGTTCTTTCCATTTTCATATCTTCGACCTGTACATAAACTGTACACGTATCTTCTACAGTACAACATGGTAGAATTTCAAACTTCATTTCTTGACTCGTATTTTCAACTATTTCATCTAAAAACAAAATTCATTTCATTAAATTAAATTTATCCAATATCCAATAGATTATTTGGAAACGAATTTTTAGAACAAAAAATGACTTGTCTAAATACATGGTTACGCACGACGGATGCAACTTTAATGACGACCTAACAATTTTTTTACCTATTAAGGTCTGAAGTTCGACTTTACCTTTTACTTTACCTATTAAGGTATTAAGTTCTACTTTACCTTTTACTTTACCTGTTAAGGTCTGAAGTTCGACTTTACCTTTTACTTTACCTATTAAGGTCTTAAGTTCGACTTTACCTTTTACTTTACCTATTAAGGTCTTAAGTTCGACTTTACCTTTTACTTTACCTATTAAGGAAGTTCGACTTTACCTTTTACTTTACCTATTAAGGTATTAGGTTCGACTTTACCTTGCTTTAAGGAACAATTGTAAGTAAAAGACTATCGAATTCTGTACAATTAAATGAACAGAACAATTACAAATATTGAATGAACAATGATTGTAAGTAAAAAAAATAATGCTGATTAAAGTCCGAAATCTCATCATGCGGGCAACCCTGTATGTATTTATTAACAAATAAAGGTTAAAAAATAAATATTAAATTACTGAGACGTCCCTCAAAAAACTGTTAAATATGAAGATGAAGATTAAATAATCTTGTGTGTATTGAGCAAATGGTTTTACTACTAGTTTTAAAACTAACGTATTGAATAAAATGGGTCTGTGTACATTACACAATTGCGGTGTTTCATGTTCATTCCACAATTTTATGGTTTCCACTGTAGTGGAATTGTTGTGGGTTTATAACATTATTTGATAAAGTGAACAATTACTAATGTACGCTATACTTTAGATACCTTTGATTTCAGCATTAACCTCCAGCTTTATTTCTTCTTTGATAAACACTTTTTCTTCGATCTGTTCCACTTCCACAATAAATTCATTTTTAATATTTTCTGCCATGCTTTCTAAAATACTATTTCACATCTTAATATCTGGATATTGACGTATGTGCATTATGATTATACTTTTTCAATTTTTTTTCATAATTAAGGAATACATCTTTAAATGCTAAAAACTTGGAAATAATGCGTTTTGTAGATTTGTGTTTATTGCTTCCCCCATTTCTGCTTACATGAGGAAAACGAGTTTAAAAATTTATACATTTACAGATTGGAGANAGGAAATAGAGAGACAGGCACCTTCAAGCACTTTAATTTAGTTTTATTTTTAGATCATCGTAAGTCGTCCCCAAACCCCATACTTGCTCCCTTCATTTAACGATGCTTCTGCAGACAGCCTCGAAATCTGTAGTTTTCTTGTTTAATGCTAAACTTTGCAAGACAATAAAAAAGGGGAATTTTCCTAAAACTTTGAAAATCGCCTGATTAACATAACTCATTTCTTTATTTTTTATTTTAAACATGATGCTTACACTTACGATTAACACAGAATCTGGGTAATTTATCTTTGCGTTAAAGGCCCGGAAATGGAATTACTGGAAACATGATTTTAGTGTTCTTCCATCTGTAGAGTGGCTTGATCGATTCACAATGATATCCCTTAAACCTAGCTGAGTTCACCGGCCATGGGACAGCGGCCAGGGGGAACCAGGTCGACCGGCTGACAACAACTTGCTTGACGCCAATCAGCTCAGCTCGACAAACTATTCAGAGCCGGTCAGCAGAGTTGACCGACCAAACCTTGCATATAGCAGGACAGGTAGATCAACCAGGTCGACCAGCCTACATGCAACAGCTATTCTAATGAATGTCAGATGTACCGTCACAGGCTGGTTGATCAGAAGAGGCAGGTATACAGCTCCACCTGGGTAAGGGAGAACCATACAGTTCGGTAGAGGAATACATCGATTCCTTTCGCCGAATGGGAGTACAGGTAAGGAGGACAGAAAGCTCAATCAATTTAGCTTGCAGACAAATGTTTAAAGGGTACCGTTGTAAATCGGACATGCCATTAATGGAGAAACACCTTAAATTATGTTTGCAGTCCTTTAATGAACTTATTAGCGTATGACGATAATTTAATAAAGATGAGAATTCTCGTTTAAAATTGTTGCTGAAGTTAAATTACACAATTACGTGTGTTACAGTTCTTAAAGATGACAAAATCTGTATTATTTATAAATATATTTACTAATAATGTTGTTTTTATCGAGCATTGAAAATAATGTACAATACATTCAATAAAATTATGGCTAAGTATATTTATCAATTTTGCATCCATTTAAAACCCTAAATGTCCAAAATGTCGTCAAAAATCCAAATAAGATTATAAAAACTCTTTAACAAATCATTCCATCCCATTTTCCGACTGATATATAAATTCATGCTCCAGCTCTTCGTATAAACCCGTGGTTTCATGAAATCTTTTATTTCGCACGGGTTGTCATAAAAACAAAAAATTGTTCGGTTCAACACCTCTCCACGAACCTGAACCAAACATGTGCCAGAAAGTAAATTAGGGCCTGAGAAGAAACTATCTTCGGAAACATCTGTTGCCGTGTGAATATCCAAACCGGAAACCAGCGCCGGGTAATTACGTGTCCAAGCAAGAGCGCGGCATTCAGCGTACACCTCGTGGGTGAGGTCTTGGCGTCCAGAAACTCCATACCGATACTTTCTAATAATTCTGAGAGTAATAACTCGGTAATTACTTGTATATTCAGTAATTAGTACAGAGCTGAAAACTTTAGAATGTGGTATCCTTAATCCCGATCTGTTAATTAATCTGGAGATTAAATTCATGAGGAGAACAAGCAATATTTAATCTGGAGATTAAGAAAAAGAGTGGATTAAGCATTTATCCCGATATCCATCATTCCAAAGTTTCCAGCTCAGGATAGAAAACCGATTATGACATGACGTTAAAATGAGACATTGAGACGCAAAATTGTCGATTTTAAGCATAGGGAAAATCTATTAATGGCCCTTTTATTTTTTTTTATCAATTTTAAATTTAAATAATTCATACTTAATTAAAATAGAAAATTAATTCACAAATAAGCCTAATAAACGGAATGGGGAATAACATATAATTATGGAAAATTAAGAGTATAATAACTTGCACAATTAGTTTAAAAATCAGTAAACGAGAATCTTAGGAATCTTAGAAGGAATCTTTTATAAACAGAAATGTATTTTCCAGTTTAATCTGCTCGGAGAGCTATGAACACAAAAATTAAATATTTTCTTTGTCAAGATATACTGATACAAAAAAATATACATACAGTGGGAACCATGAAACTCTGGAATAGAAAGACGACATTTAGACCCAAGTTATGACTTTAAATAATCCAATGAGTTTTTGAAACACCGTCATTGTGCAGTGCAGTAAACAAACACTCACTATAAATCACATGTGAAATGTTTGTAATGATTGAATAAAAAATTAACTGGAAAAATGTTAATAATAAATACATATATTCATTATTTCTTATAAATGAAGGGTTAAAAAATAAAAATAAAACATTAAAATTTGAAAATAGTGCGTCCCTTAAACATTGTACAGGATTACCCCGAACGAATGAGACTGTTAAGACGACCTGAAATTCTTAAAATATAACGATCCCACGATAATTTAGTCTTCTACCTTTTAATGGTTTACAAAATGATTTGGCTAAGAAAGAAACAATTTTATACAGTTGCAAGAAATACCGAATATAAGGAAACAGTCGTCTCTACAGTCTCATTCTTTGTTGGTAACCCTGTATTTTAGATACAACGACTTCGTTTGCTATCACGAACCTATATAAAAAATATTAAAATTAACAAAGATATTGGATGTGGAGACAACATAGTTTTTAAAAAATATCAAAATATGGAAATTTTTATGATTCAATTTTAATTTTAAAACACAAAGCACACTTTGAAATTGCATATTCTTTCAAGTTAGTAAAATTAGGTTCACAAATAAAATATGATTATGTTTAGTGGAGAACACATGGTTTACATATAAGAACTCAGAAATGAAAAATCACGAAAAAAATTAACACGTTTGCCACAAACTTCATTTTTCTAATCCCAAAATCTTTGCAACCTATAAAAGTACAAAACTTTTATATTCCAAATTAGAGTATTTGATCATTCAACAGATTTCACAGTTTGATATGTTTTTTGTCCACGAAATTAAGTTGCATAGGTTTAATGATTATAAAATTATTATTTGTGGCCAGTGTTTAGTTCGAATTCATTCCCTTAATCCTTACATAAAGATAAAACATCCTGATAAAAGAAAATGTAAAGAGGATTCTAAAATATTTGTTTATAAGTTATTGAACAAATATCTTTAATATACAGGGTGTCCCAATAAACAAAGTAATTCAGTGACGTACAAGGGCGTATACAGAAATAAATGTAGGGGGGGCAAGATTTGCGCGAAGCGCAAAAATTTTTTTTGCCCCCCCCTAGGAGCTCCTAGGGGGGGGCAAAATTCGAACTGTAAATTCATAACACTTGGCTTCTTGGATATCAGGCATAAGTATAAGATACTTAAAAGGCACACATACAGTCCAAATAATTACCTTCTAAGCATTGTTTCTAAAAAATCGACATTTTATTATACTTTTATAGGTATATTTAGTATTTAAACTAGAGATAGTAAAAGACATTTTTGAAAATAAAAACTTAACTTAAACTTAAATTCTATGAGATGAAAAGAAGTACAAAGGTCCAGAAAATAATTATGACTTGTAAAAGTTTCTGTTGTGAAAAAAAGTAGGNATAGTGATACCTACTGAGAAAGCTGTAATCTGTAAGAGTTTCGTCTGCTATGTTCACATTTTGTTTGTTTATGTTTTGACTGCATACGGTTGTACTTAGTAAAACAAGAAAATTGCAGTATATAAACAGAGTAAACTTGTCCATCCTCACTGTTCATCTTGCGGAGACATTATAGACACATCTTTACAGTCTTTTACCCTTTTCATAAAATAAACTCTAGCAGACATAATAATATTATGGCTTTTACAATTAGGTATTACAATGCTAATTTATAACAAAGACGATATCCAATTCGTCACTGAATTCCTATGTTTTTTGGGACACCCTGTATATTTTCTAAACAACAACTTTTATTACTCTAAAATGCCAAAAAAAAAAATATTTTTCAAGAAAAAGACTAATAAAACGCGGTTAGTTAAACCAAATTTAATTATTGTAAACCGGCGCCACGATGGTTGGTTAGAAAGTTAAATAACCGGAACTAAACCTTGGCACGAGTCTCTTCAGACACCGGAAACATGCAAACCGGAAACACTGATTAACAAGATCGAACTCGAGCATCAGTGATCTCTACGCTCTGGTGATCACATGGAATCTAAAGCTAAAAAGAGAGGTTTTGTGATATATTAAGATTAAAACAATATTTAAGTAATGATCCCACAAGAAGGGGGGGTCAGTAGTCCTCTTGCCCCCCTGAGCATTCCAGGGGGGGCCCTGCCCCCCTGGGATTTTTGGGCAAAGGTAAAAATCAGGTGTTCTGGGTAAAAAAAGAGCTTACCCTCATCATCAAAGGGGTGTTTTCCCCCTTAAAAAGTTAGTTGAAAATTTTCTTGGCGCTTGGTGCCATTTATTTTCTAAATTTACCTTAGTATTTCCCTTTTATCTAAAATCTCCACCCCACTGCATACTTGATAAACAACTATAGATAGCTATATGCGTTATGCACAGACGCGTACACAGGGGGGGGGGCAGTAGTCCTCGTGCCCCTACTGGGATTTATGAGCAAAGGTAAAAATCAGGTGTTCTGGGTAATAAAAAAAGAGCTTGCCCTCATCATCAAAGGGGTGTTTTCCCCTTAAAAAGTATAGTTGAAAACTTTCTTGGTGCTTTTTCGCCATTTATTTTCAAATTTTACCGTAGTATTTCCCTTTTATCTAAAATCTCCACCCCCCCCCGCATACTTGATAAACAACTATAGATATATGCATTATGCAAGCGTTTGGCATGTTTTC
Source organism: Eurytemora carolleeae (assembly GCF_000591075.1). Taxonomy (NCBI): domain Eukaryota; kingdom Metazoa; phylum Arthropoda; class Copepoda; order Calanoida; family Temoridae; genus Eurytemora; species Eurytemora carolleeae. The sequence continues at coordinate 438,697 of NW_019396612.1, read as the reverse complement.
CCGAAAATACTGAATGATACATTTAAATATATAGCCCGTGGACTACAAAGGTAAGTAGTCTCAGGAATTGAGAGAACTATACAGAGGGATATATTATAATATATATAGTCCTTGAATCGGAACTACAGAGGACTACAAAGAGGAGTAGTCTCATGGGACTACTCAGGACTTCAGAGGGCAATACAGAACTAAACAAATGGATACATTGTAATATGTAGACCTTGAATTGGGACTACAGTGGACTATAAAGGGGAATAGTCTCAGGAAACTACTCAGGACTTCAGAGGGTAATACATATACAGATAGATACATTATAATATGTAGTTCTTGAATTGGGACTACAGTGGACTAGAAAGGGGAGTATAGTCTCAGGAGACCACTCAGGACTTCAGAGATTAATACAGAACTAAACAGAGGGATACATTGTAATATATAGTCCTTGAATATTAAATGGGCCACCTAGGGGACATGTAGTAGACTTAATATAGAATAACAGCATTTTTAAGGCCAGGGGGGGGGGCAAAAATCGCCCAGGGGGTGCAAAAAAAATTTTCCGAGCTTTGCGCGAAAACTTGCCCCCCCGGCTTAATTCCTGTGTACGCGCCTGGGGGGGGGTCTCCATTAAAGTTACCCAAGCAAGCAAAAGCAGATGGAATTTAAAGCTGATAAGAGAGGTTTGGTGATGTATTTAGATAAATATAATATTTGAGTATGTTCTTGCTTAGGACGGGGGGAATTNATATTTAAGAAATGATCCTGCAGTGCACAGGAAGGATGAGTCACCAAGTCAAATTCAAGAGGTAAAGAAACCGCAATGAAAATTAATCTGATTTCAAAATTATAAACATTGATATCTAAAATATATACTTAATCAGATATAGTCTTAAAGGTAGTCCAGGGGGCGTACGAGAGAAAAAAAATTTAGTGCCCCCCCCCCCTTTAAAACCCTTTTTACAAAAAATATTGTTACCTTTTTTAACTATATAAACTATTCGATCATAAGCACTTCCATATTACAAGTGTTAATAAATTATTTATGTAATTTTCGTAAGTTGACTCATCGACAATCCCTCTTAATACTGTGGTGTAAGCTTCAAGGGATGAAAAATAGAGATGGAAACGTTTCTAAAAATATATCTATATTTTCATAGGTTCGATATATATTGTAGTATAAATATTGATATCAGATATATATTTACCATAAAGGCAGTATTGATGAAGCTTTAATAATGAAACTTTTTTATTATACTTATAATTATGTAATTTGTAATTTCAAGTGACCCTCCATTTATGAGGTATGTCCGATGTACCTTTGAAACCTTCATTTCTCCATCGTTTCTGAAGCAAGAAATGCACGAGTCACTTTTGTAGAGAAACCACAAATAAAAATTATTAGTTTTTAAAATGGGAAACATGGATGTATAATACAATACTTGATCAGACAATTAGCATTGAAGGGTATTGTTGTGATGATCTTGTATGAATTATATATTATAGACAGATGAAAGTTTCCAGAGTACCGTTGTGAATGGGCATGCATCTTTTTTTTGTTTTTTAATGAAGGATCACTTGAAATTACGCCGACTGTCTTTTTTATAAAAGATATTTGTTTATGTTTACTATTGTGTATTGTGCTTTACAAATCAAGATTTATTTACCATATATGACGTACAAATCAATATTTGTTTACTATGTGCAGTACACATCAATATTTGCAGTTTACTATGTGCTGTACAAATCAATATTTGTTTACTATGTGTAGTTCACATTAATATTTGTTTACTATGTGCAATACAAATCAATATTTGTTTACTTATGTGCAGTACAAATCAATATTTTTATTGTGTGCAGTACAAATCAATATTTTTTTTACTGTATGTGCAGTACAAATCAATTTTTGTTTACTATGTGCAGTACAAATCATATTTGATTACGATGTGCAGTACAAATCATTATTTTTTTACTATTTGTAGAAATCAATATTTGATTTTAATATGTGTAGTACAAATCAATATTTGCTTACTATGTGCTCTACAAATCAATATTTTTTTACTATGTGTAGTAAAAATCAATATTTGTTTACTATGTGTAGTAGAAATCAGTATGTGTTTACTATGTGTAGTACAAATCAATATTTGTTCACTATGTGTAAAATAAATCAATATTTGTTTACTATGTGTAGTGCAAATCAGTATTTGTTTACTATGTGAAGTGCAAATCAGTATTTGTTTACTATGTGTAGTGCAAATCAGTATTTGTTTACTATGTGTAGTACAAATCATATTTGAATTAATGTGCTGTACAATATTTTTCTAAATCTAAAGAAAATAATGTTAAAGACAAGAAGTTCTAAAGAAAAGCCTGAATGCTAGTAAGAAAAATGAATAAACCTCTATTGAACCGATATTAAGAAAATCTTGAAAAGATCATGTATATTACTGAAATTAATGAAGATCTAATTAAGAATTTTAGATTAACTATTAACCAGAAAAAGGTCTCTTCTCAAAACAATAGAAAATTAAATCCTAAAATTTTCTGTAATTAAAGGGACTGGGACTATTATCGTAATTACAAGTGGCCCTTTATGCTATGATGGAAAGGCTCAAAGCGCTGCTACTAAGTTACCAAAAGTTACTTCCGCCGTTTACCCGCACTTGATCGATTTAGCCGGGAAACTAAATCTTCGCTATTAACGCCGATCCACTCAATTTAAAATCTCAAAACCAAGCAAAGAACATTCCCAAAGGTCTCCCGAGTTCCCCAATAAAAATTTGAGGCAAATCGGTCCAGGGGTTCCAGAGCTGTGATCGGAGAAATAAACAAACAGAGATTACAACTATTTACATATAGATATATTTATAAAGGTTTCATTGGTACCATATATTGTACATCGAGCATTGCCATCCATTCATGGAGGGTTTAACTTGAGATGGCTTACAGTCTCTAAATAATAGAACGGACCAGGAAAAGGAAGGGGGATTACAGAGCGGAACGGACTGGGGGGGGGGGGCTGAGAACTATGATAAATTCAACCTCATGAGAATTTCGGACTGATTTAGTTCTTGAGAAAATCATCCAGCCGAAGAACACTCCCCTCCCCCTACATGTAACCACCTGGAAGTATTAGCACGCCCCCTCCCCCTTTCCCCAGACTGAATGAAATTATGTGATTTAAATTATATTACACCATCTCCTGGTATAACCTGCAAAACATGAACACAATAGGGTGTCCCATAATATATATATTTTTTAGGCAAAGCTGGGTTTCCAAGCTAGTACAACATTTTTAGATACAGATACCCCCACTTGAGTCCTTCTTCATTTTACTCTTCTGAATCCTACCCATTTTCCTTCTTTTCTTTACTCCAATACATCTTCATTCATCCAAATGGAAAACATAAGTACATTCAATACACACAAATACCTCCATTCTTTATTCTCTTCAATCAAACTTACAGAAATACCACCATTCTCTACTCTTCTCATTTCTTCAGTCAAGCTTCTACTATTTCCTACATTCTAAATTCTCTTCAGTCAAACTTCCACAATTGCCTCCGTTCTTTTCAATCAAGCATACATAAGTACCTTAATTCTCCTCAGTCAAGCTTAATCAAATGCCTCCATCGTCATTTGTCAAGCTTTCACAATTACCTCAATTCTTTTCATTCACGCTTCCACAATAGCCTCCATTCTCTTCGGTGTCTAGCTTCCAAAAATACCTCCATTTTCAATTCTTCATTCTTTTCAGACAATCTTTCACAATACCTCCATTCAACAATTCTCTTCTATCAAGCTTTCACAGTACCTCTATTTTCCATTCTACTCATCTCTTCAGCCAAGCTTCCACAAACCTCCATTCTACATTTCTTTTCAATCAAACTTCCACAAATACTTCCATTCTCCATTCTCATCAGCCAAGCTTCAATTAATACCTCCACTCTATAATTCTCTTCAATAAAACTTCCACAAGTACCTCCATTCTCCATTTTTTCATCTATTGAATCAAGTTCCCATAAATACCTCCATTCTCCATTTTCTTCAATCAAGCTTCTAAACAACTTAAAAAAGAATAAGCAACTTCTCAAATATGATAAGTTACGATTAAGGATTTAAAATAATTAATATTAAATAAAATTTATTTAGTATTAAGATGATCATAGTTTTTAACATGTAATAAATCATATGAGATTTATATATATTGCTCTTTAAATTAAACTTTCAACATTTAGACATAAATTTAGTTTGTTAAACCTAATTTTAACCTGAATCTACCATTCCATTGCAGAATCGATAGAAACTAAGAAGAAATAAAACCTAATAATAATTCTCCGTAATAAAGTAAGATGATTTAGGCTTTCTTTCCAATGAGGGAAGAAACCCTCGATTTGATCGATTTTTGGCCCCATAAGGGTATTACAACAGTTTTTATTTGCGCAATATATAATTTTTTTTATTGCGCCAAAATTTAGTCCTTTAAAATAAAATTTTGGCGGGAAAAGTTCAAATGATGTGAAAAAGGAAAGGAATTTTAAAAGATTAAATTCACTTGACAACATCAATCTTAAATTCTAAAAAAGAAAAGTGAAAGTGCTAGAAGAGAGAAAAAAGTGCTGAACACTTATCACTATTATCACAATATTCAATTTTAACATAATGCCACCGGTATTCTCAGATAATGCAGTACTTCAACAAATATTCTATATATTATAAATACATGTTGTTTAAGTGCACAAGTTCAAAAATAAATATATAGATATAAACTATTTTAAATATTGTACAGATAGATTTTAAATGTAAATTTCCCCCAGCAATATTAGATGTCGGGTTTGTTAGTTTAGTGGGTCAGAATTATTTTACGAAGATGTTAAAAAGGTTGTACTCATAACAGTTAACTACTTTACAGTGGATGTTACAACACAAAATATAATGAATATTACGATTAGCACAAAGAATTACAAATTTTAAAATATACATCTTTTACAATTTGTACATACAAATAAGAGGAAGTTTCGAACAAAAAATGACTCGATTATAAGATTAACTTTGTTTTTATTTGGGGGGGGGGGGGATAAGCTCGGAAATTTTGTGTTGGATACCTTTTATTCCTATTGCTTGATCTCGATATCCACAGTGGGCACTAATAAATTTTATCCCAATTATCTGCAAAGGGAATGGTGCAGTTTAGAATGAAGAAGGGTTAAAATGATATATAATATAATCTATATCTAGTACTCTATCCTCTATATTTTAGGAGTAACTGATTGGATTACACCGGGTCTTGAGTGGTTATCTGGTCATCTTGACGGGATATCGAATATCAAGATTAATTTAATCTGTAGATTAACGACAGACCGAGATCAAATACAAGAGTTCCCCCACCTCTGGTTTCTTTTTTTCTCGCTTTAGAGGCGGGTGGATGCCCCACCGGTGTACATTTGAATATACTGCAGTCCTTCTTTAGACTGTACCACCAATTTACAATTACTAAAGTGGCAAAGGAGTGTAGGTGGGTTTAACAATACATAACAAAGTACACAATTAACAGGGCTCATAAGTGAGCTAGAAAAAATAAAATAAAAAATCTTTGCTTACAACATTAAGTAAAAGTTTATATAATCATAACACCGGGATCGTTAATAAATTTGGAAACATTAACATTTCAAATATTTCATCAAAATCTAAAACAAAATTAGCATCCATTGCAAAAAACTATTATGACTGGTTTTTTCTTTTTGTTTAAGAAAGGGATTAAAGAAAAATAAATCTCAAGAAAAGATTCAGATGTCTTTGTTCGATTCGGTTTTAATAAATGAGGTATAAATACACGATACATTAGCTGGTTAAGCGCAATGCCCCGTCTAATTTTACAACGTGAATTCTCATGTATTCTGTACAATGCACAACAACAATAGTCTGCGCAAACTAATCCTAACAGACTGCGCACGCCTCAGTTCTTGAAGAAATCTGGGTTAGCTCCGGATAGAGGATTTAGTTCCAGGTAGAGGATTTAGCTCCGGGTAGAGAATGAAGTAGAGTTCCACCAAGGACGGATGGTATCCTTGTTTAGTGGTAGTATGGATGTCAGTTATTCTGGGGTTCGGATTCAAGGGCTTCGTGGAACTGTTGGAAACACGGAACTAAACATTAAAAATGTCAAACTAAATTGAGTATTCATGATTTTAAAACTAGTAAGCAAGTTAATTGATTGGTAATAGATTGTGAAAACACGTGGCCGCCATATTTTTCCTATTATTCAAAATAAAAACCATCCCAATAGAGATAAAATACAGAAACATAAATTATAAATGAAAAAAATAATAAGCACTCCCTTAATAAAATACTAGCTCGAAAATCCAGCTTTAACTGGAAACTGTACTTTCCCTTAAAAAGTGAACTCACAAAACTTAAAATCTTTAAACAGAGTATAGAAAATTTCTATGTTATTTCGAGTTCCCCAATCAAAATATTAAAAAAATCTTCAGAAATAATCGACCTCTTTTATAAGAGAAAATGAATAATTATTTTAAAAATAAATTAACAATTGTATTGTATGGTACGTAATGATAGTAAATAATAAATATAGTCTTTCCTTATAAATACCAATATAAAAGGATATTGAAGTAGTTCAGAACAGATTCATTGCAAATTGTTTGAACAAAGTGCGCATACAAGGGGAGCAACCCCTTTCCAAGAATGGTCATGATCAAATTTATACTATATTACTGGTAAACTTTGTAATAATAACTCCTCTAGATTTACAGCAATAGATACGAAGATATAATGAGAGAAATTTTCTCTCCATTTTTTGCAAATGAGATATAGTATTGCTGATATGTTTTTTGACACTGAATAAAGTTAAGAAGAAAAAAAAAAGTTTTTATCTGCGTACAAGTATGCGAAAACAAAATTTAACCGGTTACGTATTAGAATTTCATAGCAGTTCTTCTCAATGGCTATTCAATATGAGTAGTTATTATTGAAAACAAAAAAAAATCTTAATGTTGCGTGCTCCCGCTCCCCCCCCCCACACCCCCAGATTATAGCATGCATACACACACAGTACACAATACAACCCTGTTTGTTTGTTTTAAAATTCGTTCGAGAATTTCGGAAAAAGATAATAATGATATTTACCTATACATAGGTTGGTCTGACACTCTGGGCAATGATATTTAGTTTTTCGTCGTAATATTCGTCCACTTCCGTCCGTTGTATTCCAGCAGAAATTACAGGATAAAGCCGGCCCATCCCGAGCCTAGAACATATACATATATATCTATTTTTTAAGAAATTAATCTTTAAGATGTAACATTTTAATTTTACTTTATTGTACGGACTTCCTACTTTATGGCCAATTTATTGTAGCAATTGACAACAGTACATAATATATATATATCTCTAACCACCAACAAATAACTAACATATTTGTTGGAAACGTAATATTTGTCTACAGTCGTCGTCGCATATATAAAAACATCTAAGACGACTTACGATTTAAATTTTCATTTATATCAAGCTTACAAACAGAATGGTGGATACACATAAACATAAAACAAAGAGAATCCGTCAATCTTTTCAATTACTTGTCAACTTGTTATTCGAAAAAAGCTTGTTAACAATAAAACTTAAATAAAAAAGTCGTGTTCATAGTATTGATATAATCGCCGACCACTGTAGTATGACATTTATAAAGGGATAAATGCAAAATGTGATCACTTTGGATAAAAATAATTATAATCATGGCAAGAAACTGCACCCATTAAACTGTGGAATAGGAAGACGAGATTTAAGCAATTCTGATTCTATTAGAATGCGAACAGGTTTATTAGTAGCTTTAAAAATAACTTATTAAGTGAAATGTATCCGTTAAACTATACGATTGCTGTGCTTCTTGTTGCTATGTGGATATAAAATCATAAATTAGGTCTAGCAGTCGTCTTTCTATTGAAGGTTTGTGGATCCCATTATAGTTGAAATGATATAAATCTAGACAAGAACAATAAGATAAGAACCTTGCCCAAATTTCTGACCTCCTATTGGGGGTTAGTTCAAAATAGGCAGAATTTATGAATAACTTTATTCAAGTTAAAATACACTGGGAACCAAGAAATTGGACCAAACAAATTGGTTTATATATTTTCAATGTAACAGAAATATGTCTAGGNGGCTGTACTGTTCTACTGTTGTAAAAATTTGTCGATAATTAAGATTTTTATTTTGAGAACAAAAATATACCTTAGGACAGTGCCCAAACTGTTCCATACTTCCTACCGGTCTTCCAGAGGAGCTACTGAGAGGCATATAATTCTCCGTGTGCCGGGGTTTCGGAGGCTTCCTCTCCGTATGCATCGGAGACAGATGCTCATACGTCGGCACGATGGGATAGAGGAGGGAGGGAGACGGTACGGATTGATGACAGGGATGAGGAAGAAGCTCGTGCATAGGTTCAGGTTCAGGTATAACACGAACAGAGGGAAGATGGGGTCGGAGGAGATTTGACGGAGGAAGTCTAGGTCCAGGTCCGGAGCTGGAGTAGAGCAGAGGAACCGACTCCAGGCCGCAGAGCGGATCTATGGAGGGTTGGCGGGAGGTTTCGGGGTGAGGGGAGACGGGAGCAGGGGATATGGGGTGCTCTTCAGGAGGTGGAGAAGGAATGGGGGACGGAGAGAAGGATTTAGGTCGCTTGACCGGAGGTGTGTTAACGGTGATTCTCGGAGGCGAGGTCGGAGGCTCAATTTTAGTGACTCCCTCCCCCTCCTCGTTTGACTCCTGGCATTGCTGCCTCTTCAAGATACGACCTCTGGAAACAAAAAATAGTTTAATCAAATCTACACACTTCCTTAATGGTTGACTTAAAAATATTCAAACAAAATAATTTCATCCTTAAAAAATAAAAAATTTTAAGTTTGACTTAAGATGTCCAGTGTCCACCGTATTAACCTTAAATTATCTTTAAAAAAATTCTATTAGTCTTTTTTTCTAAAGAAGGGTTTAGATACCTATAAATTCGATTAGTAACTAGCCACTCAGTACTTGTATCCTGTATCTAGGTACCCTATATACCTGTTCAGTTCTGAGGTTGAAGCTGCTCTGACTAGAGTTCTACAATGAGCTCCTGGAACTTGAAGAGTATCCTTCTGATGAATCTCCAGCTCCTCTCTATCCGAACTATGGGATATGCTCTGACTACTGGATAAGGATCCTTGACGTTTATTCTCTTTATCACTTCGACCCTCACTAAAAAAATGCTATTTTAAAAAATCTAGTTTGAAATAATTTATTATCGTTATTGTATTATAAAACGAGGGAATAATGAGTGTGTAAATATTTTAACAAACCTTGAATTATGAAGCTCAGAACTTCTTGATCCTGAACTCGAACATTTTTGTGACTAAAAATAAGAAATCAAAAATTATGGGAATTTGTTTTTAAGTAATTATTAATTGAACTACTAACCAGAAGACCCAAAAAACATATAACATTCGTATATATACGTGTCTTAGGATTGGAATACGATTTTCCATACATATGACGTGCGTATTTTCGTAACCCTTTCCTTGGTAAAAATACGTATTTAAATTCGTAAAAATACGTTTATGACAAACGTAAAAATTCGTATGTAAAAAAACCTAAAATCCAATGTATCAGGAATATTATTCTACTTAAATTCACATCATCATGTGTACCCAGCTAAATCAACACTCATACATACACTGATAAAGTGTAGCTTCTATTTAGAGGTTTCCGGGTTAATAGGGGGAATGGAAGATAGCTAAGTTGGAAATTAAATTCTAATTCATGAACCCGACTTTTTGATGTTGTTACTTGATAGTTACCTCTTAAAAATTATATTTTATTACACATTAACAATAAACTGGTCCAAGAAAATATTTATAATGTTCATTATTATCCGATTAAATTGGTTAGAAACAATTCTGAAAACTGTTGTTAAAATATTCTAAAATATTTCTAGGTAATAATCTTTAATGAACAATTGAAAGTTTAAAGAATGCCATGAAATAAATAGTATAATATATCCTACTGATCGTCCCATATCATATTAGAATATCCAATCTTAAAAGCCATAATACTCGACACATAATACTCGAAAAATCTAGCATTTTCAAAACAATTCATACTTCTTAAATTTTCTGATTTGTCCCCCAAATCGTAATTTAGACCCATTGACGCGGTCTAATTTGATGTGGGACACTCTGTATATCCTACAATGAAATTTAAAGACAAGAAAATCGTAGTTTGGCCTTTGAAATAAACTGCGACATTTATTTGTCCACCTAATTTTAGAAATATCTATCTATCTATATTTGTTTGGATTTCAATTTCAAAAACAAAAAAAATTTATCTCAGGTAATTATGAAATCGAACAAAAGAAGGCAGACCTCATTTTAAAATGGCAGGCCTAGGGTTGCGAATGAATCCCTAAAACTATTTTAATGTCAAAGAAGACATTCAAGCCTTCTTTCAATTGGTTTAGAAATTCCACATCTTTAAGAATATGACTGTACAATACCTGGAACATGGCTCGTTTCTTCTTAGCGATATGTTCAGTATCTGAGCCACTGTATAGACTAGGAGACTTATCTTCTTTCACCTCCTCCTTAACCAAGTGGTATATATAACAATTCCTACTCCAAAGGAAATTTCTTTTCGAGAATTTTGGGGCAAATACAATGAAAAATTGGACGTAATGACCCCCTCCCCCTTTGTAAACACGTATTGTACACACAAATCATAAATGTACCCGAATTCAGCGAAAAAATTAATAAACATAATGTACTAGGCAAAAAAAAAACTTAAGCGTGGGGATTAATTATCTATTTATGTCATTGTAATGGGTATCATTAAGTGCGAAAATGTTTTTGACGGAATTTTTACTTTTTCTAGTTTCAACAACATGAGTTTTATTCAATTTTGCTCAAATTTTTTAGAAGCAGGTCGATAAAGTTACTTAATCACCCTGTTGTAGGGTGATTAAGTAACTTTATCACCCTACAATGAGAAAAATTAAGTATGAAATTTGAAATTTTAATAGCAGGGTGAAAAAGATACTTTTTCGCCCTGTTGTAGGGCAATAAAGTCTTCAACCCTTCAGCGGGAAATATTTGGTGTGATAAATTCCATCAAAATTGAAAAAAATTCTTTATCAAGTCAGCCAGCCCATGGAAGTCAATGTCATGAATTTTCTTTAAATTTTGCACACAGCTAGCATATTATGAGAAATCATTAAATACAAAATGTTCAGGCTCCTGTGACCTCTGGTTGCTGAGTTATGGCCTACTGAAGTTCCGGCAATTTTCGGCCTGACCTCGCATCCTTCAAACATCAATAACTTTTTGGTTTTTGTTGATTAAGATATTAAGCTAATTTAAACGCCATTATTTTGCTCGATACTTCCAGATCAAGTTGTATAAGTAGAATTTTTTTATTTTAGTTATTCAAATATGCTCACAAATCATATTCTATCTTTTTTACCTCGATTTTTTTTCTGAGGCCATATAATTTGTAAACCCATAATTTTAGTTAATTTTCCGAAAATACTCTACCACAGTCGTCATTTTTGCAAGACAAATTTTCAAAAAGCGTCATAAAATTATGGTTTTAAAGCTCTAGTTCCAACACCAAGTAATTGTCAGAAATGAAAATGTGCAATATCATTAATACATCATAGGAAATCTTAAAAAAAAAAATTAGCGCAAATTGGAGGATGGCCTCATAAAAAAATTGAGGTCAAAAAGTTAAAATATAATTTGGAGCATATTCAATCAGTAAAATAAAAAAATCTTCTATTAAAATTTGATCTCAAACTGGTTAGTTAAAAGTGGCGTTTAAATTAGCTTAATATCTTGCTTAACAAAAAAGTTATTGCCAATTAAGGCTTGCGAGGTCAGGCGGAAATTTGCCTCGAGGCCGGAACTAAGTATCCAGAGGTGACCTCTGAGGAGCCTGAAATTTAGGTTTAAAGGTTTTCTTTTGATATGCTAGGTGAATGAAAAATTTGAAGAATATCCATGACATTGACTTCAAGGATGAATGACCTAAAAAGCTGAACGCTCATATATATAAAGGGTGTCCTTCTTATTGTACCAATTTTGAAACCTTAATAATGAACAGAAATAAAGATCTGAGTTGAAAACTTTAGAATGAGATATCCTTAATCCTGATTGCTTAATCTAAGTATCCAATGTACACACTTTTAATTTTATTCTTGATCCTCATTTTTGGATATCCCCACAGTATAAAAGATACAATTAATGAAACAATGCTATATCGATTGAACTAATATGCGATTGAATTAAAGTCAGCCGTTCACAAGCCGGCTTTTAGAGCATTTAAGCAAATATTGAATTAATCCTGTTAATATGAACCTATTTAAAAAATATTTTATCACATTTTAAACATAAATCCAAAACTTAAATTTATTTAATCGATGTTTTTAGTTCAATTGATATTACACAATTAACACCAGAAAAAAAAAAACAGTTTTCCCAAAGTTGAAGAGTACATCTTGACATGATACGCTCATTTGTTGAATTTTATACTTCTTTCTTGGATATCGAATGTATTAAAGTAATCTCGGGTTTAATAAAACCAGAGATGGAATTTAAAGAATTTGAGCCGCGGTTTAAATCTGCCAAAACCCGGTTTAAATTAAGCGCCGGCTTAAATCTTAAAACATTTGATACAATTTTATGTGGAACCATCCATATTTAAGCCGCGGCTTAAATTTAAACCGCCGCTCAAATTCTTTAAATTCGGCCACAGGAGCATTAATCTTGATATCCATCATTCTAAAGTTTTCAGCTCTGGTTACATTTATTCAGTGACATTTTTAATCTTCAAATATGAACGTTTTGTTTTATCAATTGGTTCACTTCTTTTTCTTTAACAGATATTAAAAATGGCCACCTTCCTCTTAAATGAATAATTTGGCTCTGGTACAAAAATTATCAGCAAACCTCAGTAGAGTATCTCGTGAGATTCCCTTGGCAAAGTTCTCAACAATGAGTTAAAGCTCTTTCAACGATTTGGGTTTCTTATCAGACTTCTTTTCTCAGCTACACCCCAGAAATAAAAGTCTATAAGGGTTTAGGCCCGGACTCTTTGGGGGCCAGGGAAAGTCAGTCTTGTTGCTCACTACTCTGTCAGAAAATTTCTTTCAGATAAAAAAGTGAATTTACAGTTGGATAGGTAGGGGTAGCTCCGTCTTGCATGATATAGTAACCACAACAGGAACAGTCTTCTTGTTAGTGATGTTGAAGTTAACAATGTTATCCCTGCGTAGCTGAGTTAATCCTTTGTAAGAAGAATAGGTCTGAACAATCCAAATATTGGCTTCTTTAGAAAACACCATATTGGAATGTGACTCAAATGAAATTACTGAATTTGCGCATATTCTGTTATTAGAATTGTGAATTTTCATTGTATACAAAAAAAAGTTCATATTTTGATTGCTCAAATTTGTTTACTGATTGGAAAAATTCCAAACAATAACACAAGTTACAGCAATTTGAAAATTGGCAAGATTGAAGGACACCCTGTATGTTAGCCATAGCATTCAGCTACTAATATATATATTATATATACCCCTACCTTGACCTCCCCCTCCCCCCTGTCCTCCGTAGAGGTGCTCTCATGCTCAGACCGATTCCGGAACTTCTTCCGAGCTAGACTAGTACCTGAAACTTATTAGTTTTAAATCTGCAGGTTCATGTTGTTGTTGTCATTGACCCATTGTTAGATTAAGAAGTTCTTTTAATGAAAATAACAAAACAAATGGCGTCGCCCTGTGTTTTTTTGTTTGTTCTGATTCTAACTATCAAATAATAGCTCTTTACTAAATTCTTTATGACCACAGCTTTCCAATGGTACCAAAGTTTTATTGTGTCCAATATTTCAAAAGTAGTGAGAAAATTCCGGTTTTTAACATACAGCAGCGGTTGGATTACCCATAGAAGATAAGACCTAAGAGACGATTTTAAGGAATTTGTTTCTTTTTCTTACATTCCTAGCTCTCCGCAACTATTACTAAATCATTGAATAAACCATATGGAGACTATTTGAAAGGCAGTTACTCAAATTATACCTTCTAATAATCACATTTAATATATTCATTATAATCTCATACTTTGTGGGTAACCCTGTACCACCTCGTACACCCCTGATGATGATTTTTATATTTCCCTACCTGGAGGTATATTATGAGCCGGACTGCCGGGAGGAGATAATAATCTTTTATGTCTGGATATCTCCAGAGGACCAGAGTCAAAGCTATAACCTCTGGATTCAGCGGAGTGAGCACGATGTGGGAAGAATCCTCCCTCCGATCTAGAACAGAAAATTGGTTTAGTATCTTTAGATGAAAAAAAATGATTTTTCACTCCATACTCTAACTCTCCGATCAATATATATTAGCAAATTTGTTTAAATCTTTGGATCTATGGAGATTGTACGTGGACCTCTGGAGGTATGAAGGTATATACCTGGATCTATGGAGATATGAAGGTACATACCTGGATCTATGGAGATATGAAGGTACATACCTGGATCTATGGAGATATGAAGGTACACACCTGGATCTATGGAGGTATGAAGGTATAAACCTGGATCAATGGAGGTATGAAGGTATAAACCTGGATCAATGGAGGTATGAAGGTATATACCTGGATCAATGGAGGTATGAAGGTATATACCTGGATCAATGGAGGTATGAAGGTATATACCTGGATCTATGAAGATATAAAGGAAAATACCTGTATCTATGAAGATATGAAGGTACATACCTGGATCTATGGAGATATGAAGATATATACCTGGATCTATGGAGGTATGAAGGTATATACCTGGATCTAGGAGGTATGAAGGTATATACCTGGATCTATGAAGGTTGAAGATATGAAGGTACATACCTGGATCTATGGAGGTATGAAGATATTTATACCTGGATCTAGGAGGTACGAAGGTATATACCTGGATCTATGAAGATATGAAGGTATATACCTGGATCTATGAAGATATGAAGGTACATACCTGGATCTATGGAGGTAAAAGGTATATACCTGGATCTATGGAGGTATGAAGGTATATACCTGGATCTATGGAGATATGAAGGTACATACCTGGATCTATGAAGGTATGAAGATCTATACCTGGATCTATGAAGGTATGAAGATCTATACCTGGATCTATGATGGTATAAAGATCTATACCTGGATCTATGAAGGTACTCCGGCAATGACTCTGTACTAGGCTGTCTACCATGATGGGTTGGAACGGGTAAGAGACGGGATGTACCAAGGAAAGGACTTAACATCTCGTTATTTTTCTCTAAACCTTTGATCTGCAGAGCGTCCGCAGTCTATACAAACCAAATAACATTAAAAATGTATTCTATGGGAGGAGATATGAGGCATATGATTTGTTTAGTCTAAATCTAAAAAAATATGAACAATTTTTGTTATATATTTATACAGAAATTCGGCTCCCCCTCTCTTCCCTCTCTTTCATTCAATGAAAATGCAATAATTGGTTTTATATGTTCAGTTTTATTTTTGTGGGAAATTTTAACTAAAAAAAAACAAAATAATACGCGTTTCTGCGGATAAAAAAAAAATGATTGAAGATTTTTCGTATTTACCTTGAGAACCCCTGGTAGCTTATCTGAGGATACATTGACTATACCATGATACATAAACTTAACCACAATCTGCAGATCCTCGAACGAGACATCCTTCAGGATTACTATTGGGTGCTGAAAGACACATGCAATCAATTATTAACCAAATTAATAAATCAATTAATCAATTAATTAAAACCAAACAATATAAAACCAAGGTCAGACCTTTTGTATAACAGTTTCGACTTAACTCGACATTCCAAGCGAAAACTATTAGTTTAAAACGATGAAGTAATGATAAAGTATTTTTGTGTTGTAAAAGGAATTAACGTAAATCAGATTATTATTTCCCGAAGGAAAGTTCTGACCAGCAGTAAATTTGGAATTTAAGTCAAGAAATAATTTAATAAATCTTTTAGTAATTTTGTCAAAAAAAATATCTGGAAACGAGAGCTTGTTAAATTTGTTAAAATCTATTTTTTGAAAACATGAATGGCAAGTAAAGTACGTGCGTTCTAAACTAAAAAATCTTATATCAAGAACTAATTCTTAATCGTTAAACCAACAATACAAAGAACGTGTGAAATTAAATATTTTTCAGAAGACTTCTAACAAAATAACAAAATAATAAAGGTTATTAACAGGGATCTAAGGCTCTTTAAAGATCGCTAAGGATCTCTAAGTATCACTAAAGATCTCTAAGGATCCCTAAGAATCACTAGGGATCACTAGAGATCTCTTTAAGATCGCTAGGGATCTCTAAGGATCACTGTGGTCTCCAAGGATCGCTGTGGATCTCTAAGGATCACAAAGGGTCTCTAAGGATCACTATGGATAAGTTTAGGATTACAAGGGATCATTTAAAGATAACTAGGAATCTCTTAAAAATCCCCAGGGATCTTGAAGGGGTCTCAACGGATCTCGTAAGGATCTCTGGGGGTCTCCCAAGGGTCTCTAGGGGTTACAAGGGATTACAAGAGATCACTAGGGATCAATATGATCAAGGGATAACTATAAGGATCTCTAAGATTTTTATAGATATACGGTGGAGGGGGGGGGGGGTGACTTAACATGTTTATTTTTATAAAGGAATTGACATGTTTAAAGTGGTTTATCAATAAGGATAAATATACCTGACAAGGATTAGCGGCGAAGAGAGCCTGGAAATAATCTGAACACGCAGAGAGAACAACCTAATTTAAAATTTGCTTTCAGAAAAGATCAAAACTATGAAGATAAAAAAAAATTAGATCAAAAAATGTTAAATACAGATTATTTTCGAATATTTTCAACAAAATAATATCAATTTTTTTTTAATTTAACAACATCAATTCATAAATCATTTTTGTTGATAAGGTTTGTTAAAGGTTCAATTTGAAATTCAAAAAAAAAATTAGTTAAAAACGAAAAGAAATTACTGAACAAATTTTTCTTATGAATACCTTAATTTTCTAATAAAAAACTTAAACTTAAACTTCAATCTTTAATATATCAAAACAGAAAGACATTACAAGTTCAAACCAAACCAAGACACTTGACACTGGAAAATAAGTTGTCTTCTAAACCCTACCTTATGTGCCTGAAGATGTCTGCCCTCAGCTGCTAGTGATACATCGACAAGTGACTCAGCCTTAACAAAAAACCCGACTATTCACCATGCACCGTGCAGATAGCGGCCTAGAGTCCAAACAGAGGTACATTGTTAGAGAAGGATTTTTGTACCCCCCCCCCCTTTCCCTTCATAAAATAAATGTTCATGGTTAAAGTATGAATTTGTGGCCCAGCGCCCGGCCCCTAGTCTGTCCTAGCCGCAGCGCTCGGCCCAGAAATTGTCTTAACGTAACCTAACCTAACCCTGGACTAATACTATATATATATCATATATTTCATGTATGTACATATTTTTTATGAAGCGGGGGGGAGGCGGGGGACTTTTTTCTCTATGATTGAGCTCAAACAGATTCATAGATCTAAATATTATCTGCAGAGCAATGTGGATGCATCATTTCTGATATAGTACATATAACGTTAATCAGAAATTCTCTTAAATGTATACTCCACCAAATCCCGAGAATAATAAAATAGAAAAATAAAGAAAACAGGTTAACAAAATAAAAACAATTCTAATTCTAGCAATACTCATGGTATTATGTCTTAAATGGAAACTGAGTTTAAGTAGAGGATTGAAAACATAGAAGTCAATCTAACATTATTTCACTTTAATTTGAATTGTGGACCCTGTTTTTATTTAGTTTGAATCTCATTTTATTAAAAACTAGCTAAAATGCCCGTGATTTTTTTTTTTAGCCTCTGTTACCCCCAGGCTACCGATGAGTATCCACACAAGTTTTCAGCCCATTCGGTCCAGCCGTTTGGTCGGCCAGAGGGAACATATATATATATATGAATGTCTTGTTTTATTATATAGATAAAAATATATATTTTTTTTTAAGCAATAACTGTTCACACAATAAGCGATCTATTTTATTTCAGCTGATTTTCAAATGTGCGAAATACATTCATGAAACTCCACAAACCAAAGTCGGTTTTTAAACAGCTGATCAGTGCACTTCAAGCCTGGCAACGGCTTAAGACTAGGTAGTTAGAATAAGACACCGCCAGTCAAATTATAAATCTAATAACTTCGCTGTGCTTTTTTTGCTTTTATTAGGATGCTGTTTTGATTGATTCTTTTATGCTTCCTTAGTTTTTTAAAGATTATATTGCTTCAAGTGCTCAAATAAAAAGTAATGATAATAAGTTGAACATTTCTTGGTATCGTAAATATCCGTGAGCTCAATTTAAGGTATCAATCTATCTTCATGATATCATCAATAGACAAATTAACTTATCAGTTTTGGGATCCATACTAGGATCGATATCTTAATGTATGAAAGTAAAATTGCTTAGAATTACGCTTCACTATTTTAAAGTGTACAAAAGAAGGATAATCTCCTCCCCCCCTCTCTTTTCAATTGCAGCAATCTTTTATCTATCTATATAATAAAACAAGACGTTCTCGGGAGGTGTTATATAGGATAAAAATAAAAATCAAAAATATTTTTTTTCAAATTTTTAAAACATATTTTTTTTCCACGGGCAACGCCGAGCTCTTCAGCTAGTCTATTATAAAAATGTAAAGCCAAGGGGGGAGGAGTCTAGTTTATTCTTTGTATTAATCTATTCAGCTGGTGACGCAAGCGATTATTAATTATTCATTTGAAGCGTATTGTAGAGAAAGCTTATTTTTGTGAATCACTTTTACTTTTATACATTATTCAGTTTCATCATGAATAAAAAATATGTTTGAACAGTATTGGTAAAATATATTTGAGAAGAGGGAAAAAATATGGGTTGAATCTATAATCTGGTTTAAATAAAGAGAAGAAAAAAAGACGATTTCAATATCTCTCGATAAACATAAAAATTAGAATTTCAATTTGATATCAGATATAGTGCACAACAGTGTGTAATTAATATATAATAATTAAAATATTAACAATGTCCCCTGTAGCCGGCCATGGACACTCATGGGTGGCGGGGGGGGGGGGGTGCTATAGGTTAAAAAATCTAAATTTTTATGAATTTTTTTTTTCCTAAAAAAAAATTCCACTGGCAACGCCGAGCCCTTCAGCTAGTATTGTATGTAATGTATGATGAAAACTACTTTCTTAGTATCTCTAAAAGTAACCGATGCATTTATTGATTATTAGACAATTGTTTGATTGAAATCTGAAATCTTATGACGAAAAACTCAGACAGTTCATCTTTTAATAATTTAATTCCCCTGATTCAGTGTTAAGCCCCTAAAATGTATTTACCAACGTGTCGAAAATATACACCCATGTACCTGTACAGTATAGATATGTACTGAATTACCTGATAAAGTCCTGTAAAAACAGAAACTAGGTTGACCGGATGATTGTTCCAACGAAGTGAAAAGTACTGAGTCCCCCCATCTGACATTTTTATATTCTGAAACAATCACAAAGCTGAGAGATACAAAACTTAAACGAGACTATCAACATAAACTACGATTACTTAAAATTCTCCAACGATGCCCTTTAAACAAGTTATTCAGGGGATATTTTCGTTTTATCAAATAAGAAAATTCATATTTCTGTGCCGCGGATTTTCAGAACATGACTTGCGGATTTCTTTAACATTAGACGAGCCTTTCCATTTAAGTACAACAATTTCTTAATGACACGATTGTGAATCATGAATGTTTGTGTTGGGTCACTTAGAAATCCGGTGACAGTCCCTTTATTCAACAATTCAAAATATGCACGACGATAAGATGGAGAAAATTATTAATTACAATCTGAGCTGAGGATTTGAATTTAAAGTGAGTGAAACTTTATCCTTGAACTTGAACTAGACTAGGTTCTACTGCGGGGTGGAACAATGGGGGAGGGGGGAGGGGGGTACATTAGTCGGAAACCTCTTCTCTCTCCTCCGATCAAATTTCAAAATTCCAATAGCAACTGCTCATGGCCAACAGGGTGCAAATAGACATGGACGACAATCCATCATACAAAACAAAAACGCTAAAACTGACATAAAAAAGTATAAAAGTATAAAAGGTTTTAAAAATGACTGAGGTTAATAGATCGTCCAGTTACCAAGTACAAATCCATCTGAGATTCGTTTAAATGTTGCTGCAAACCCAGAGGTTCAGGGAAGAGTCGGGTTACACTTTATCCTAGTACGCAGTTTAATACAGGGAGCTCAGAGGTTTATTTAACCCATCCCAGTTCTCGTTCTAGTCTAGAGAGGACGTCTTGCTCCGGGGGGTCCAGCATGGCAGGATCAAACATTAAACTACCCCACCTAGATATTCAAAATAAATGAAGAAATGTAAAAATAATTTTAAAATTTGAAAGAATTTTTTTAAATATCTAACCCATTTGAAAGTGCTAGTATTAATAGTGCAAAAAACACAGAATTTATTTTAAGGTAGTCCAAAATAAGTAACAGGCTGTAAAATTTTTATCATGGTCGGTAGATACCCCTTCTCTAATAATAATGCCCCCCCCCCCCCTTTTATAAATATATAAGAGTTGTTTGAATAATAAATTATAAACCTTTAGAGAAAACTTGACAAAGGACTTATAAGTTGTAAGGGGGGAAGAAAACTAACTTAACAAGACTTCTTCGGAAATGTAAAAATAAAATAAAATAAATTAAATCACTAAAAACTAGCAAAATCGTTTTAATTCTAAAAGATTCTAATTACGTTTTAAAACTTATGAAAAAGATATATCTACAATGAGAACCAGAACACTATGAAAAAGGAAGACGAGAATAAAGCAGTCTTCATGATTATTTGATGTCACAACAAAGCAAATAATTTTACTAATAGCTTAAATATCCTTATTCAATGAAATTGGTCCGTGTAAACTGCAAACTTACTAAGTCTCATGCGCATTGAGATGGAATTTGAAGAATTTGAGCCGCGGTTTAAATCCGCCAAAACCCGGTTTAAATTAAGCGCAAGCTTAAATCTTGAAACATATGATACAATTTTAAGTGGAACCAACAATATTTAAGCCGCGGCTTAAATTTAAACCGCCGCTCAAATACTTTAAACTCGGCCATTGGACTATTTAAAATCATAAATTGAGTCTAAAGTCGTCATCCTATTCCACAGTTTTCTGATTCTCATGGTAAGGAAGAAAAAAAGTTGAAGAGAATACTAAAAAAATTTACCTAGGAAGAAATCCTGAGTTAACATTTTGGCTGAGTTCTTTCTCTAGCTTCAAGGTGACATCCTAAAACATCGTTTAAATAAGTTTATATTCCGAAAAACTTAAAAGGATTGTTTACCAATTTTGGACTACACTTTATTTCCTGCCTTCAGGGACATTTTTGAGAGGTCAGACTCCGCACTGCTCAAAAGACCAAAGATAGAGTAATATATATTTTTTTTTCACTCTTTATTCAAGAAAAGGAGTTGAAATTAAAATAGTCTTAGAGATACTAAAGATTCGACTGTCATAGAACATGCAGGATGGATAATTTCTAAGAATTGTTGTAATTATTTAAATGTAAAAAAAAACTGCATATCATTATTTAGATATTTTAAAAAAAACCCGCTAAAATGAGGATATATTTATTTTTATTATGATCTATAAAACATACATGTATTGTATGCTTATTTCTTTGTATCTGTCAGAATAAATTATATTTGATTTGATTTGTCAAACAATCATAGTTGATTCATCTTTCTTTAGATTTATCTCTATTGTACCTTCTTAGACGTAGTAACTCAATAAATAAACTTAGACTGAGACATAGCTTAAACTTAGACATAGCTTACACTTGGACATATCTTAAACTTAGACATAGCTTAAACTTAGACATAGCTTAACCGTAGACATAGTTTAATCTTAGATATAGCTTAAATTTAGATATAGCTAAATAGTAGACAAAGCTTAAACCTAGATATAGCTTAAACTTAGACATAGCTTAAACTTAGACATAGCTTAAACTAAGACATAGCTTAAACTTAGACAAAGCTTAAACTTAGACATATCTTAAACTTAGACATTGCTTAAACTTAGACATAGCTTAACCGTAGACATAGTTTAATCTTAGATATAGTTTAAACTTAGACATAGCTTAAACTTAGACATAGCTTAACCGTAGATATAGCTTAAACTTAGACATAGCTTAAATTTAGATATAGCTAAATAGTAGACAAAGCTTAAACCTAGATATAGCTTAAACTTAGACATAGCTTAAACTTAGACATAGCTTAAAGCTTAACCGTAGACATAGCTTAAACTTAGACATAGCTTAAACTTAGACTTAGCTTAACCGTAGACATAGCTTAAACTTAGACATAGCTTAAACTTATACATAGCTTAAGCTTATATATAGCTTAAACTTAGACATAGCTTAAACTTAGACTTAGCTTAACCGTAGACATAGCTTAACTTAGACATAGCTTAAACTTAGATATAGCTTAAACTTAGACATAGCTTAAACTTAGATATAGCTTAAACTTAGACATATCTTAAAATAAGACATAGCTTGAAATAAGACATAGCTTAAACTTAAGACATAGCTTAATATAAACGTAGCTTAAAACTAGACATAGCTTAAACTTAGATGTAGCTTAAACTTAGACAAAGCTAGAATTTAGACGAAGTTTAAACTTAGACATAGATTAAACTTCGATATAGCTTAAACTTATACATAGCTTAATCCTAGACATAGCTTAAACTTAGAAATAACTTGAAATAAGACATAGCTTAAACTTAAGACATAGCTTAACATAGACGTAGCTTAAACCTAGACATAGCTTGAACTTAGACATATCTTAAACCTAGAAATAGCTTAAACTTAGACATGCAACGAATCCTTCTAAAAATTATAGTTGAGTCTTTATGATCTTGATCTTTGAAATTCGTCAACCAAATTTTATCAAAAATCAGAGACAATCTTCAAGTCTGAGTGAAACACCCTGTATCTTAACTTTTGCATATATTATAGATTTAACTTTTTAACGTTTATTATCATATATAGTTTAACCTTATGGTTCAAGTTTATCATTTTTTTATATTTTTGTTAATTTACTATCCTTCATTTTATTCTGATATAAATAGCGAGCTTTATTAAAACCCACTAAATATTTTTCTGAAAATGAATTCCTACGATTATCTGAACAAAGGGTTCCCTTGATCAGGATAAATTGAGTTTATATTGAACCAGAGAATTTCCAGAATTACTGGAGGGGGAAATATAGCAAAGGTTATAGCAGTGCCTAGGATCCGGATTCGTTAGATCCGCAACATTTTGGCTTCCTGAATCCAGATCCGCAAAAATGTGCGGATCCAAGGGGCAAAATAATAACCCAAAACTGCAATAAAAAATCTTTTGCTCTCAAAACACATATCTGAAATGTTGAAAAAAATTATTTTATCCAAAATTTTCTTATCTCTGAATTGTTCATCAAACAATATCTTAAAAAACCGAAAAAAGAATAAAAATTATTTAAAAATTCTTCTCGTTAAAAAAAATCAATAGATCTTAAAGAAATGTCCATTTTTTTCCGGTGCGAATCTACAATCCGGATCCGCTTCAAAATAAGCACTGGGATACAGGATCATCGATCATTTTTTTAAGATGCATATTCCAACAGTGGTATTTGGAGACATCGAAATAAAGAATAAAATTTCGCCTTGCCATTTTTCAATGGTTTTATACCTATTATCCTAAATCTCAGTAATTGTGAAAATAAACAAATAGCTATGAAATATGCGTGAACAGTTTTATAGAGCTCCATATAATTATTCAATAAAGAAAACTAAATATCTGCAGAATTAAGAAAACTAATTATCTCCAAATTCTGGGTTTAACTGTATAAAAAAACTTTCCCGAAAAACAAAAAAATTCTAAGGTAAAAAACTTGTTGGGAAGAAAATATTGATATAATATGATGGACAGGGCAAAAGTTTGAAAATGAGAACTTTAAGTTGGTAAGTTGGTTAAATACTATCTAAAACCAGCTTAGGAACCCGGGTTTGCCTGGAAACCAAGTGTTCCCTACAAAAGTCAAATTACTACTTATAGAATTTTTAAACAATGCTCAGAACATTGTCGTGGTTCAACCGTGTTCCCCCATCCAAATAATATTTGAAGCAAATCGGCCATGGGGTTTGAGTTTTGATCGGACATACACACAGACACTTTATATTAAAATGATTTTCATAATTTTATAATATTCCGACAAAATAAGCGTAATAAAAACAAATACTTTGTGACAGCTTTGAGGAAACATTTATGTATTTGATAAATTTTTAATGATTTAGTTTTAGAAGATATTTTCATAATTTCTTTACATTTTCTTGAACACATTTAGTAAGGTCATTTTGTTAAATTTAAATTTGTAAATCAAATTGAATAAAACAATTTGAATAAAATCAATCTAAAAAAGGTAGGAAATCATGCTTTTTTGAGACCTCTGAACATTTTTCACGACAGATAGCCAACATTTTTCACATTTTTATATTTTTTGATGCAACTCCTATAGCTTTGTTTACAAATAAAGTGTACTGCTGTTTCCGTGTATGCTTTATTTGCTGGCTTCTGAAAATTCAAAAATGTAAAAAATAAGATTACATCGATAGTGCATAAGTGCATTTTCCAATAATAACCATGACAAATAATGCGTGTTTTTTACAAGAAACAAATAAGAGAAATTTTATTCCCCCCAAAAATGAAACATTAATAGAAAGTTTCAATACCATGTTTGAAGGCTGTCAACTTTTGTTTCATGACAAATAAAATCTATTTCTCAGACTGCCTAAAAAACTACAGACTTATTGATTCTTACTTCATATTTAAATCCCAAATATCAATAAAGTTTGTTACTCAGCAAAAATTAAACTTAGAAAAAAAATTTAAATATATTTGATATGTAAATCCTCGCTACTTTCGAAAATGATGAAAATACTCTTTTTGAAGATTGTGTATATGGATAACCCTACCTAGAGATTCTGTATAGATAACCCTACCTGAAGACGGATTAAAGATAACCCTACCTGAAGAGTGTATATAGATAACCCTACCTGAAGAGTGTATATAAATAACCCTACCTGGAGATTGTGTTTATGGATAAACCTACCTAGAAATTGAGTGTAGCCCTACCTACCTGGAGATTGTGTATGAGATTGTGTATATGGATAACCCTACCTAGAAATTGAGTATAGATAACCCTACCTACCTGGAGATTGTGTATAAGATTGTGTATATGGATAACCCTACCTAGAAATTGTGTATATGAATAACCCGACCTGGATATTGTGTATATGGATAACCCTACCTGTAGATTGTGTACATGGATAACCCTACCTGTAGATTGTGTTTATGGATAACCCTACCTGTAGATTGTCTGGTCCTGAGAGTTTATCTACAACTTGACTCCATATATCAAACATTACTAGAAAGTTCTCTTCCTCTGAGATCAAAACCTGCAACGAATTTTGGATTTAGATTTTTCTGCAGAAACTTGAAAACTCGAATTTGAAGATTTTTAGATTTGTAACTGTAGTTAGGTTTAGTACAAAGTAAAAAATAAGGAATTAGTACTTCTGATTCATTGATTTTTGTGTTTAGTCGTTGTATATATATCAATACAATGAAGACGACTTTCGATTTAGATTTTTTAATTTATACCAAGCTTGTTAAACAGCATGGATACGCATATAACAAGGAAACAATAAGAAGCTGTCATTTAACAACTTCTCTTTGTTTGATTATAAACCTATTGAAAAAAGATTGTTAGAAATCAAAACGTTAACATATTTCTGAAGAAAAATCGTCTTCAGTATATTGATATAAACGCCGACCATTGTATATTCTCGAATTTATTCTAAAATCTAAAATTTAGGAATTTTATTAAAACGGAGAGAGGAAAGTAAATCAGGAGATAAGAAAGTAGATTAGGGGAAGAGAAAAGTATATTAAGGAGAGGGGAGTAGATATGACACATATAATTGAGACACGTTAGAATAAAAATTGAACATTTGTTTTACCAAAGGTGTCAATCAAGCAGTAGAAAATAATTGGATAAGAATATCAAAATTGTGAAAAATTAGTCTTTTATTCATACTGACAATACAATAAAACATTTTTCAGAATTATTTTTAAAGTTTTGAAAAGAAACAGAATAGTAAATTTGCCCATATTATTGACGATTTTCAATTGCTTAAAACTTTCTTCTAACCTCAAATCGAGTGAATGTTTTTGAGAAAAATAAAGGAGTAAACTGTATAGATTTCGTTATTTATATTATGAAATTGAGAAGTTTTTCAATCGCTAAATTAAACCTAATTCTATTTTGAAGGGAGGAAATCTTGAAAATGCGTAAACCGAGGTTGGAACTTTTGAAAACGTCTAAACACAAGAAAGATAGTAGAAACTTTTAATTTGAAGAGATTAATATTCATGAATAACAGCTGATTCGTGTTTTTTACTGAACCCTACAGAGAAATTTAGGAGAACTAACTTAATCCGTGGAAACTAAAGAAGATACGGATTAGTGATTTAGTAAAGCATTCACGATTCATAAATTTCGACCTTTGTTATTTTAAAACTGACCTGAAGCGTGTATCCTACAGGAACCCAGGTAAGGAACTCCTTAGAGAAGGACGGAGGGAGTTTTGGGTACTTTTTATCCGCCTGGATACTTTCCTCAAGATACTTTTCCCGATACTCTCCCTTTTCCAGCAATCCTAGATAATATAATCATTGGATACTTAGATATCTCTCATAGATATACTTGGTTCCTACCTTTCAGGTGTAGTATGAGAGCTTGTATCTCCTGTAGGAGTAGAACAGGATCCTCTCATAGATATCCTTTGTTCCTACCTTTCAGGTGTAGTATGAGAGCTTGTATCTCCTGTAGGAGAAGGAGAACAGGATCCTCTCATAGATATTCTTGGTTCCTACCTTTCAGGTGTAGTATGAGAGCTTGTATCTCCTGTAGGAGTAGGAGTATAGGATCTCTCATAGATATCCTTGGTTCCTACTTTTCAGGTGTAGTATGAGAGCTTTTATCTCCAGTAGGAGTAGGAATATAGGATCCTCTCATAGATATCCTTGGTTCCTACCTTTCAGGTGTAGTATGAGAGCTTGTATCTCCTGCAGGAGTAGGAGTATAGGATCCTCTCCAGCTTGATATCCTTGGTTTTCTATCTCTGCTACTCTTTGTTGAACGGGTCCGCTACGCTTTAAACACTGGAAGGCTATGTGAGTATCCAACCTGACCTAAATACGAATATCTATATATCATGAGAAAACTAAAAAATTATTCTTAGTTATTAAAGATATGCGTCCCACTAATAAGGAGGACGCACATCGTGAATTTTCAAATGTCTAGTATGCAAATATTGGTTTGAACCAAATAGATGATCAAGTACAATAGGTGGCAACGCAGAGTGTGTATATTCTCAGTTCAGGTGTGTCTACGTCACAAGCGTCAACTGAGTTTTATGTGTCTGACAAAATTATAAATTATAGTGATCATTTTAGACTGAAGTGCTTTACTTACAGTGAAATAAGTGCAATTTTATGTGTTCTTTATTTTCTGTTTTTACATTTTTTTATTTAATATCCTCTTGACTAAATAAACGGATTGAAACTGATATTGTACATTACGCTCTTATATTTTAATTTGGATATACTACGTTAAAACATATTTCAGAAATGTTTTTAATCCATCTTCGGGGAAGTCCTTTGGAGAGGTTTTACCGAGGTTAAACCCCCAGATCCGGGGAAAATGCAGGCAATGAGAAAAGTTAGTTTCTTATGAAATGTCGTCTTCCAAGGGTATTACATTTTTTTCTGAAGTGTCATATTTGACAAAATTTAGTAACACATTAGATCTATATAAAAATGAAAAAAGTGCTATAATTAGTAAATTAATTTAAATCTATAAACATAATATATTTGTTTGGCTTATATAAATGTAGGTAAGATGTCGTCTTCCTTGTTACATTTGGCACTTGTGACGTTTTGCCACCTTAATTGTACTTGATTATCTATTTGGGTTTTAACATAATTTTAATTTAATCTATTGAAGAGCACTTACTGAATATTTCACGAGTAAAATAAAAGCACTTAAAGATAATTGTTTGAGGAGTGGCATGTCAGATTCCCAACAGTACCCTTTAACCCTTCATCTGAGTAACATAAGGAAGATATTGTCATTTTTCCAAATTAAAGGTTACCCCTGTGAATCGGACATGCCACCCCTTTTAAAATGTTAGGTCACTTTAAATTACGTCAACCGTCCCTTTAATGAATAATGTTTTCTAATCTTATAATTTGAATGAAAATTTTAGACAACTCTGACAACGAATCCTCTTGAAGTACTGACAATGACATTTCGTGTGAATCCTTATCTCTTTCAATCTCTTTCAATCTCTTTCAATCTCTTTCAATCTCTTTCAATCTCTTTTACAATCTATTACAATATCTTTCAGTCTTTTTCAACCACTTATAGTGATTTTTATACCTTACTATTCATAAACAGTACCTGAGCTTTAGAAAGTTTGGTTTCACATTTAGGGCAGGTTGCTGGCTCAATTAGTTCTACTTTTAGTCTAACATTTCCGTCCTTAAAATAGAATCATACTTCTATAAAAGATGAGACAGCAATTCATCCCCCTCCCTTTCTTCTATACTTTATATATTTCATAATGCCAATTTTAAAGGAAAAACTTCAGGCCAAAAAATTAACATAATTTTGTCTGCGAAAAATTTAAAATTTCCAAAATTTCGAACATTTTTAAGCAAAATATTAGTTCTCCCAATCCCCTTATCGCTTCTCTGAATATGTTGGTTTACCTCTTCAACAGAAGATATTCGGTCAGGTTCAGCTCCGTGAAAGCTCATTAGATGGGATTTAATCTCCGGTAAGGTCGCGGAGTCTAGTCCACACGCTAGCGGACACACAACTTTCTTTCCTAAACAATGTTGCCAACGTAATCTTAAAGGGACTGTAAGCGTGATGTCAAGACACACTCCATATATGCAAAGATTTACAACGGTACCCTTGAAACATTTCTGATCAAGCTTGTGGGAGATATTATTGATTTTCTAGGGTTGAAATGCGCTATTGTCACTTTTGCAGAAAAGACATTATTGAACATGATCAGTTTTCAAACTTAAAAACATTCATACTTAATCAAACAAAGCTTGCAAGGATACCGTTGTAAATCAGGTATTGCCATCTTTGCAATGAAAGTCACATTGAATTACACTTCCAGTCCCTTTAAGTTTTATTTTAAAAGGACTGTCGACATAAGCTTAAGTGACCTCCTTTTTAATAAGATTAAATATAAATAATATACCGTCCTATTCCTTGCAAAATATAAATGTTGTCAATTTCCTTCCTTTTTCAAAACTAATAACTGCAAAAATCCACATTTGTCTTTTTTATGGACAAACCGCGTCAGTTTTCAGATGAAGAACCAATTTTCAGACAACTGGTACCTTTGATAATCGGAAAAGTAATTCTTTCGATAGAGTCAGTTGATATTACATGGAGAGTCCTTTAATTCGATTACGGTAACCTTTAAAGCTTTAATTCATCAATACTTATAAAAATATTTGACATTAACATTAACAATTTGTCCTTACCCTTAACCTTTTCCCTGAACATAAACCATTTCCATCCAAACCATTTACTTATTTACTTAGCGTAAACATAAACAATTCGTTCTAACAATTTACTCCTTTCCTTAGCGTAAACATAAACAATCGTCCTCACAATTCAATCCTTTCCCTAGCGTCATAAACAATTCGTCCCAACAATTTACTCCTTTCCCTAGCGTGAACATGAACAAATTGTCCTAACAATTTACTACTTTCCTAAGCGTAAACAAAAACAATTCGTCCTAACAATATACTCCTTTCCTAAGGGTGAACATAAACAATTCGTTTTAACAATTTACCCCTTTCCCTAGCGTCATAAACAATTCGTCCGAACAATTTACTCCTTTCCTAAGGGTGAACAAAAACAATTCGTTTTAACAATTTACTCCTTTCCTAAGCGTGAACATAAACAATTCGTTCTAACAATTTACTCCTTTCCTAAGCGTGAACATAAACAATTCGTTCTAACAATTTACTCCTTTCCTAAGCGTGAACATAAACAATTCGTCCAAACAATTTACTCCTTTTCTAAGTATAAACATGAACAAATTTTCGTAACCATCAAATATTAACTTTTTCCTAAACATTTACCAGTTGTCCTAACACATGAACAAGTATTCTAATAACATGAAGAATTTGTCTCTTTTTGGCCGGTCAGGAAAACAAGATCGTTGACTCGTAACCAGGGCAGTATATTTTCTTTAAAAATCCCCCCCCTCCTTTTTGAAAATAATTTTTTTTATAAGGTTTTACTAGCTTAATCGGGGTAAATGAAAGATTTATTTGGGAAAATTAAACAATTTTTGAGAAAAAAATATCAAAAAGAATAAAAAAACTTGCTTTTTTATGTCAAATTATTAACCCCCCCCCCCCCCCCCCAAAAAAAAGCATTAAAAGTAACTACCTCCAGTGATTGGGTCTGAAGTTTTCTTGTTCTCCCAAACCAACTAAAAATTATAGATATTAAACAGAAAACCCAAATTGCAATTAAGATAAAGAAAATGAAAAATAATTGAGAAGTGTATTTTCCTTCGCTTACTATTTACTAGTTGTCAGGCTCACTAAGTTGATGTCTACTTAATTCTAAACGAATTTTGATAAAAGATAAAAAAAAAATAATAAAAAGACAAACATGAAATTTTACCTGTAAGCGCAATCAATTTTTAAAATTTTTGGGGGTCAAAATTTTACATCAAAGGGAAAGCTATTCCTTCTTTTCGATACTTTGATTCACACTTTCTATAAAAAGCTTTAGGAACATTCCTCACAAACTGGAATGTGCACCGCGTTGGACGGGTTTGGTTTAATCTTTATCCTCAGCAGGGGTAAGTCAGTATAAATCTTGAACGAATTTAATTTTGAAAAAAGCTATAAAAATAAATAATGAAAACCAGAGGCATGTACAGGAGGGTGGTGAAGGCTATTGCCCCCCCCCCGGCCCCCCCCTGGATCAGTGAAATCTATGGTTTCCCTGGTGTTTTCATTCACCACCCCACGTAAAAAATATCAGCCCCCCGGAAAATAATATCAGCCCCCCGGAAATATTCCTGTGTACGCCCCAGTTTATAAGTACCTGATGGATACAGAGAGCTGAGTAAGAGGTCCAAACCCCTCCACAAAACCCGCAAACAGTACTTGAGCCTCTTCAAAAAATAAATTAAATAAATATTAAAAATAACGTTAAAAATAAACAAAAAACCATCCAATAAAATCTTATTTGTTTTTCTTCCAGGAGTGTTTTGTTTTAAAGGGACAGTCATTGTGATATTATGTAACCCTCCATTCACAACGGTATTCTTGAATTCTTAATCTGCTCTATACCTAATCCCGTCGTTTCTCTGGCTTGCAAAATTGTTAAATTCTGATATATTCTCCCTTGTTCACTGTTACAGAGAAACCCAAATGAAAGTTATTAGAGGGTGTCCTTTATAAATTGGGAATTAATTGGCGACTTTATATCGTAAGTAATCAACGCTGCATCTTTTTGTGAACACCATTGCAGTAGTTTATCATTTATGACAATAATTAGCAGAATTTTTTTGCCTTGGTGTTTCCCGATTAGCCACCGATTCACTACCTTCAAATTGACGAGAATTTTCTCAGATTTAAATAAAGTAAATAAAATCTAATCTATCTTTTCAGATGTTTCTGTAATTTTCATATTTTGCGAATTGCATCCGGATGTGTAGATTAGTTTATTCCTCTTGTTCCAGGTTTAAAATTTATTTTTCATATCTAACTTATGTTCGTGCTAATCAGACATTTTAGTCTTAGAAATATTAATTTTTTATCAAACTATTTTTTTTAGTAAAAAATAAATGTTGTTGACATTGGACTCATGTGTCAGATAATCAATAAAATATTATAGAACATAAAAGATATTTATTTAACAAAGTTTCATTGTTTGTTTAAGGTGTTCATCACACAAAACATAGACACTAGACACCTGTAAACCCTGTAAATCAGTTCAAATCGTAAAAAACAGAAACTTGTCAAAAATATATGATAAATGTTATTCTCAAGAGTGGAAATGATTTTTCAGGAAAATATCAACCTCTTCATAGAAAAACTGTGGAATTTATCAATATGCTCCAAATTTGGTATACTTCTTCCATTCTTAAAAAGGTAAACGGAATTTTAAGATAATGCTTGAAAAACCTTTTTGCTTTAAATATTTTTTTAATTAGAATATGTATTAAACGAAACTTATTTTAATTGGTTCTTTTTCTAATCTCTCATTGACCAATCTGGGAAGAGAATGAGTTTATCAACCAGTTAAAATTAGTTTCCAACATTCACAAATTTTCGAGCTGACCTCTGTTCAATGAAATTACCTGTGTCCTTTCCCATGAGTGATATATTTATGAATATTATCAAAAACTTCTCCACAAATCTAAACAATAGGTGAGCAGGAGCAAAAATTCATCAAAAAAAAACATTCCTTTTCATTGGAAATTTTGCTCTGCACGTCATATGCATCTGGGGTGAATATTTTTAACAATTACAATCCCGGGGTGGGGGTGGGAATGAAAAGTTGGACATGAAAAGGCAGCAATTTTTATCTTCATTTTTCATACTTGTAACCCAAAATTTAATTACTTTCCCCGAAAAATCATTTATTTGTTCCAACTAAGCCAATAAAACCCTAAGTTTTTTCTGGAGGAAAATGATTTTCAAAAGAGGGGGGGGGGGGTAAATGATTTTTCCGGAAAAAATAAAAAAAAATAAAAATTATACACTAAAGAGACTTTATCGTAGAACCCCCCACCAAAAATTCATAAAAATTCGTCTTGAATTTATTAAAACATAAACTTTTATTGAAACGTTAGAACGCAATAGTTATATAACTATTCATAATGTGAATGAGAAAAAATATTGATTTTTTGCACATAATTAATCAAAATAAATATCTCAATTTTTAAAATAAAATTACATCATAAAAAATTAGAATTTTTTTCTAGCTATGTAGAAAAAATGAAATTTAAACCGTTGAATTTTAGCAAAATTTCCTGGCTAAAGGGAGAGGGGTATACAGACATGTTATGTAGGGGGACTAGGTAAGGATGGCTCCTCCCCCAAAAAAATCCCAACTGTTCAAAACTGGTCTAAATATGCCCCAAAAATTGTCAAAACTAAAATTTCGAATTTAAGCTAGATTCAACCTAATACTTCTTTAAGTGTGTCTCGAACATTTGGGATATTTTTCCANGAGCCTGACAAAAAATATAAGGACCAAAAATGAAGTAAGGGGTTGACTTACCTTACAATTGAACACCTCCTGGTTAATACAATGATTTAGACAGGCTGGTACAGGTACATCAACTTTAGTATCTCCGGACACTAAAGCTCGTAAACTTGAAAATGCCTCCGACATTTTTAATTCATAGATTTCTGAACATATTATTGCTTTGTTTAAACGTCATTAGAATGATAAGAATGGATTGTTTCTGTTAAACTTGAAATAATAGTTAAGAGGTGGATATAATTCTCTATTTTTTATTCTCCGAAAGACTAAGATAATTTAATTTAATCTAGGATAAGAAAAATAAAAATGTATTAACTAACCTTCTTAAGCCTATGTACAATATATAATCCTATACAAGCTTAATTAACTTAAAAATAAAATGAATTTTTCGTTTAAGAAGATAAGAATAATTCTATCAATATTTACTGGTCAACTGTCTAGTATATGAAACATATTTATACGCACTTTCAATAACATGACCATCACATTATTACCATGCATCCCTATGTACAGAGGCGCAACTAGGACTTTTGCTAGGTCCTAGTTGCGCCTCTACCTATGTAGCATTCTTACGGGGTGTTTTTTGTACGCTATTGGACCAACATTACCGACCCATGATTCCCCAGACAGCGGGATGTTAAGGTACTTAACTGACCCTTGGGGCTGAAAACCAAGATAAGAATAAGAGGGTTCTGAAATATTTACAATAATAATATTATTCTTTTGGCTTTCCTTTCTAACACGGTGTATTTGCTTAATAATTAACTTACCCTTAAAATGAATCGTTGTACGTATGAATTAATAATAATTCCCAGAAAATATAACTTATTCAGGGATATAAACTTTCCATATTTCGTTTCCTATTTTCTGTCTAACCCCCCCCCCCCCCCCCCCCCCCCAAATATTCGAGAACTATGTATTTACCCCAGGGGGAAATAATTTAAAATTTTTTTCTTTTTTTTTGGGGGGGGGGGTACTTTCTGTTCATCATCTTGCATAACCGCCCCCACCCCTTTGAGGATACTCGTAAACATTTTTTCCTTAATATATCAAAAAGGATTTTCAGAAAGGAAAATGATTTTCTAAAGAAAATATACACCCCGGAATGAAAACTGGTTAATCCCTGTAATCTACGCCTCCGGACAAGGTCATTATAATTTTATATCGAAGGGCCGTGAAAGCTAGTGACAAAAGAATGAATGAAAGGCAACAACAATATAGAATAAAGGAAAATATATAATTATTTTGGTCAATAAATTTAGAAAGGGGGGGGGGGGAGTGACGACTTTTATTAAATAATTTTTGAAATAAAAAATCCTCATGCAAAGAATTATATTACACATTAGAAATTGTTTTTGGAAAATACAATTTTGAAAATTGTATGATTTATCCAATTTTCATTTTAACAATCTACGAAGATGCCTAATTTTACTAAAATATATAAAAGCACTTATCTATTGGATATTTACATTTATAGAATACTGGCTTGGTAACCCAGCTTTGCCTGAAAACTAAACGTTCTCTAAAAATTCAACCCACTCGACTCAAGTGTTTAAAACAAAGCTAAGATTCCCGTGGTTATACAGAGTTTATATAGGTCAACGGGCTCATGCGTTTTAATCTGACATACACAGACAAACAGGGATTACTACTTTATATATATTTAGGACAGTTTATTTGCCAAAATTAAAAACGTTGCAATGAAATATGTGAAAAACATGAAAAGAAATTGAGAAAAATGTTTTATTAACAAACAAAAAAGGTTTAAACATTAATAAAAGAATAGCACTAACAAATTCTTAAAGATGCATTTCGAGGGACAATTATAATAAAATTAGACGTACAGAACTTTAACAAGTAAACTTTTATACAAGTACAGGCAGTGCTTAGGATCCGGATCCGTTGGATCCACAAGATTCGGGCTTTCTGGATCCGGGTTCGGATATTATACTGATAGGATTGCTAATTAGTTTGGCAAGTTTTCGAACCTACCAAAGGTTCCACAAAATATGAGAAGTTATATATATTTCAAAATTGTTTATTTTATACATTTGTTTTTCTTCCAATATGTCAAATTTTGAGCCTGACAAAAAATATAAGGACCAAAAATGAAGTAAGGTAAAAAAAAGACCTTTTAAAAGCCCCCCCCCCCTCTTTCTCTTTCTCTTTCTTAGCATTTAATCCTTAAATAATAATCAAACCATATAAGAAATTGTTTATCACGCTTTAGACTAATAAAAGGTCGAGAACTGGGCATCAAGCCAATTTATCGTGTTCATGAAATATATAAATAATGCGTAGTAATTTAATTAACTTCCCATTTTTCTGATAAATGCATATTACAAAAAATAAAAATATGTAATATTTGCGCTTTGCATTTTTCCTTTTTCATTAAACTAGCTTGGAACCCCCAGCTGTACCTGAAAACAAAGCTCTCTTAAACATTCAACCTTCTTAACTGACACTTACAAACCAAGCTAAGAACATTCCCATGGTTCCGCAATTAAATTTGAGGCAGAGATTACTAATTATATACATAGATATAGAAACTTTTTATGTAAAAAAGAATTCCAGTGAGATTCATATGACTTGTTTATATTACTGTGACCTATTGGGACAGCTGAGGAACATGTTATATCGTAAACAACAAAAAATGTAAACAATGCTGAGACTTCTGAATATAAGGCCAGGTCTGGGCAATCAAAGTTTACTAATTATTGATGGTTAAGAATAGAATCACTTACATTACAATGTAAACAAACGCTAGCTATCACTCTCACATTGTTTCTATTACTAATAAGTATTTTGTCTCATTGGAATAATTTTTTTTATTATTTTAGGGTTAGGTTAGGTTAAGACGATTTCTGGGCCGACCGCCGCCGCGGAATAAGTCCAAGAAGTTATTCAAATACTTATCCAATATTGTGTATGTAAATGTCAATTTTCATCATTGAATTATTTATGTTTTTTTGCGTAAACAACTCATTATCATTGAATAACAGGGAATAGGAAATTTAAAAAATTTATTAAAAAACTGGTTTTATAACTTTCTTCACTGTTGATGTTTAAATTACGTAAGGAGCAGACTGTTACTGGTTCCCCTGTCCGTGAAACTTTGAGGTTAGCAAAGCTATCGAGGGAGCTCTCTCAGCTCAGTATATACTGTATGTCCATCTATTTTTCTATCTATCTATCTATCTGTTTACTCTGTGCGTCAGAGGCACCTGGTGACGTCAGAGTGTACTTTAAAAATCGAATATTCAAGATATTTTTTAAAATTATCATTACATTAAAAAATATTGGGCTTTCAAGACCAAAAACAATTAGGATTTTTCACGCACACCCTATTTATAATGATGAAGGTAGAAATAGTAGTTTTAGTGCAGACGACATTCCCAAAGGATAATTAATAGTGGAGTACTGCTTTGAGAACTTACCATTCACGAATCATCATCTAAACTCCAGAAAAATATAAAGGAAACTCAAAAATCTATTTCTTCCACTACAAAGAAAAAATGTCATATTTGTAATCATCAATCACTAAGTATTAGTTGGGTCAGAACATTTTCATTAATCATTGCAGTGTAAGTAAAATATCATAACACCCGGTATAACTTGCCATGGGCGTCAGTTTTAGAATTTCCATGGATAAATTTGAGTATTTTACTAATTACTTTACATTATCATTTTGATGCCACAAGAAATAAAATAATGTTTACATAATTTTCTTTAAAAGAGTTTGTTGTAAAAAATACTTTTACGCGTAATTCTTCTCTTAAATTTAATTATGACAATATCTAAACTTATTCTGGTCATTTGAAGCAGAAAGATCAATTTGCAAGGTAATACTTTTCCTATAACCTTTCAAAGGTAAAGAAGGGATTTTATTTTAAAATAAGTTGTTAAAATTTTTGTAATATATATACCTGAATAGAAATACCATTATTTTATTTAGGAAATCATTAAATCTGAAAATAAAAGATCACATAACGAAAAACATGATATTATAAACACATTTAACAGAAAAACAAACTTATCATTATATTAACAAAGTTACGAACAGATAAAAAATGGTAAAAAACGAGATCAGTCATGGGATAAATTTTAACAGGACTTATTAGTTTTACACTAATGGCAGCATATTTTGTCTTAAAACACAATTATGTTTATGTTATTGAAATCTGTAAAAAATTATGGAATAAACCTTTTTCTTGCAGAAATTTCATACAAATGTATATAAATCTGAATACGGGAAGCTAAATTTTCAGTTTTTACTAAATAAAAATGCAAATATTTGGTCTTACAAACAACTTATTGCAAACTAAGCCCTCACAAAGCATATTTCATTCCACCATATGAACTGTAGCGGACACAATAATTTGGTTTCTATTGAGCACGGTTACTTCGGGAACCTGATTCCTCTCCTGCACCCGGATACGCAACCTGGAGTCAACCTCCTTCCTCCTGGAACAAGGATGGATAGAATCCTCCATCAGTGTTTCTCTCTCATTGGAGTCAGTACTGCCCTGTTTCTCATCCCCGGAGAAGACAGAGAGTTCCATCGGTCCTACACAACGTTATAATAAAAATATGTCTTAAGAAAAAATATACATTTTTTGAAAGATGGGAGGGGGGTGGGGGGCTAATGTCTGGCAAAGTATGAAAAATGTTCCCACGTCAATACAACCTTTGCGAATGAAGACCACAGATGGAAACCCTAGAAAAAAGCATATGGCCGGTCTGCATTAAAATTTATTAGCTGGAAAGTCAACAATATTTTACTAGTTATTAGCATTTAGAGCTTTTGTTACTGTAACTTGCCTTTTGAGTCTTACTAATATTAGTTAAATGCCTTACCATGAAGAGGACTAGAGGTTCTTGAACTAGTTCCTGAGGTCACAGATTGGAGGCTGAGAGGATTCTTGTGTCTCATTCTCCTGGGATGAGGTGGTACGTCTCCGAGACAGGACATTATCTCGCTGTCCTGATCCCCACCTGGAGTCATAGTGCTGTAACCATGATCGGAATCCGTCCCAGCCGGTCTAGGTCTCCTTAACAATTATTCCAATTCAAAAAATAATCAAAATTGATCAATTTTAACCTTTGATAATGCAGCAATTATAACTGAAAGATGTCAAACTAAAACTATATAGTTTAGAAAATCAGAGTTTGATGAAAGTGTTCAGTTGCTAAATACCTGTAGGAAGGATTCATCCTATAAGGAGAAACCACAGTGATAGCTTGGTTAGTATCAGGTTGATGAAGTCCGTAGTTTTGGTGTCCGGAAGGGGGCCCTCCTATCTCCTCTGCTTCTTCCTCTATAGTGTTTATACGCAGGGTGGATCCATGGCTTCGGGACAGTAACCCTCTCTCTCCTTTAAAGGAGAAAATATATTTTAAATTAATTCTTGTATTAGAAAACTCAGATTTCAGAACCTACAACTATAAGAATTAATGGTTGTACAGTGGGACCCATTAAACATTGGAATAGGTAGCCGACTTATTGACACAAGTTATGATTTCACATGATCCAATGAATAAGAAACACTACAACTGTGCAGTGCATACAGACCGTTTCACTTAATTAGTTAATTTTCAATTTACTGGTAAAAATATTTGCTTTAAATCAACATCAAATACATGTCGTCTTCTTATTCCATATTTTTATTGGCTTTACTTGGATGACGAGTGGAGACCCACCTGCTGACCAATGTTTATATCCCCAGACCGCAAGGGCAAGAAGGAGAAAAAACGCCATGATTCCTCCAGCTACCGGACCAATAGGACCAGCTCGGGAGAGAGATCTTTCCTCATCCTCCACTGAATGTACAAGAGATCGATCGAAGATTCTAGAATATGGACTCTGGGAGCCGAGAATCCCTCCGTAGCATTCCCTTTGGTCGGAGCAGAGCGGAGAACTGATATTCCCATATCCGTCCTGGGTTTTATCACACCAAGAGCAGCCCAAGACCCCGTAGCAGTCCTGCTCCAGGGTGCGGGAAGAGCAGTCGGTATAGATACAGGGAGGATAATGATCCAACCTGGTTGTCATATATCTCTGGGGTTTGTATTTAGTGGGTTGGATCTCACAAGGAGGTATATTATCACTTTCATCTGATATTTGGCAAACATCAACCTAAAGAATTACAAATTTTTAGCTTATCTGTGTTAGTTGGTATTAGCTATCGATTTTTTGTTAATTTTAGAAATCTTCCAATAAAAACTGAAAAATCTGCAAAAATTTTCTTTGTAATGTTTTTAAACTGTAAAGAATGGCTAATTAAAGATCCGCAAACTAAGCTAGGATTATTACCAATTATCAGAAGACTTGATGCTTGTTCTGTAACTATTTTTTTTTAAATTGAGGTAATTTTTTACTTGCCAACTGGCATTTAGATTTTCATCAAATCAATTGTAACTCAAGAGTGAAAAGACTCATAATCCTAGGTAGCCACATCAACCGAATTTTTCAAAAAAAAAAACAATTTAAAGCTTTATGAAAATATCTAGGATTGAATAATTAAAAAACATTAAACATTGAAAAAAAAAATATTATAAAGTTAGTCATTTAGAAAAAAAAAGTTAATTTTACTTGAACACTCCATTTAATCATACCTTGGCTTCACACTCACAGGGACACTCACATTCCCCCTGCTCCCAGGATTGGCAGTCTAGACAGGTTCTATCTAGGGTAGAACACCAGCAGAAGGCGGAGCTGTTACAAGACTGATAGACCAGGCCCAGGAACAGGTTGGTTCCAGGTACCCTGCTCAGCTTATACTGAATACAAGGATCGGAAGAACGACTGTTACTGACTACTCCGGAGAACTCCGAGTCTAGCTGGAAGTACCGTTGGAGTTTCCCGGAGCTCTGGGATCGGCAAACCTTCTTCATGATAAATTCTCTGTTCTGAAGAAGATCAGTGGCGATGAAGGTTTCCATGTGGGTGAAATGTTGGCTCTCCGAGGGGAAGTTCAGATATTTAATGACGTCACGGGCAAGCGCAGGATGGGCTAAAATATTTCCACGATCGTCCAAGAGGAAGCACCGAGAGTTAGATTGAGAGCAGAATCCGTCAGGAATAGTATCATTGAGAACCTTATAGAAGTATCCTAAAGTATAATCAGCAGCAACCACCCCAATCAAATAATCCTCTCCTGAACTATTGGTGGCGCGAAGCGCTTTAGAAACAGTTATAATAAAACCGGCTCCACCTGGATCCAACCGGGGCGGAGAAACCACAACCTGGTTCGGAGATTTCACAGCTTTAAGAAACCAGAGTTGTTTGGATGAATCGGTTCCCTCCTCTAAAGCTGCTCCAGGATACAAGATCTCAACTCCTCGAGGAGAAAATATCCTTCTCCTCACAATATAATTGTTTAACGGCGACGAATACGCTAGATCCTTCCAGTGTTTAACGATATGAGAGAGAAGCGTAACATCCTCCTTAACCCCGGCTTTTAGTCCCGGGTTCGCTATCAATCTTGTCGGATCAGTGAGGAAAGCCATGAAGGATTGGGTTCGGAGCGGAATGTTCTCTCCGTTTATATGATCGAAGGGAGAGGCAAATGCGGTTGGGGATAGGTACAATGCGGCAGTTTCCATGGATGCGACTTCTCTCATATGTTTACAAAGTTTACTTTTTCCAGTTGGGATGAGATCATGATACTGAATCTCCCAACCCTGAGCAGGGTCAGGGACTGAGTCTAAGATAGTTTGAGCTCCGGGTGCGGAGGGAAGGGATACAACCACAACTATGTAGTTGGTTGCCTCCGCCTGCTCCCATGTGTAACTAAGGTTGGATGGGGTCACATATGTTCCGGACGGGAAGGATCGGATTCGATGTAGAGCGGCATCAAATCCGTCCGTAACCTCTAGGGTTTTAATATGTGGAAATTCCGGGGCTGTCCAACTATTTGATGGTTGAAGAAACGGATGAGCAAGAGCGGTTCCATGCTCATCAATAAGAAATATCCTGGTGTACTCTGAGTAGGAACTATACATAACGTCCTCAAATAGTTCTTCGACCCGGAGATCTAATCCGACCACGCCGATCACAAAGTCCTTGATCGCAGCGACCTGGGCTATGGATACAACCATCCCTCCGGCTAGACGGTCAACATGCGGTCTATGAACTACAGGATGAAAGCTTGATTTCCGTCCCACATCGAAGTAGTCCGTCTTGTGAGCGGACAAACTTTTGTTGGAGTAGATCGGAATAATGGATCCGAGAATAGGTTCAGGGATACAACTCCTCCAATAGATTTCGGTATCAGAGGAGTTGTCGGGTTTAGTATTAAATAATGCTAGGATTGAGATTTTAAGGCGAAGCTGCCTCTTTTTTAGGTACTCAGACATATCCCTTGTCAAATTCTGAAAAGAAAAAAATTAAATTGCTACATGGATTTATTTATTTTATATATTCGTAATTAATGAGGCTTCAGTAGGCTTCACTAAAATCTGAGACAGCTTTAACGATAAAAATTTGTAATATGAAAAATGTTGCTTCCCTAAACAATATCTAAAGCTTACTTTATGCGAGATGTGAGGCAAAAATTAGCAAACCTTTTATGTGGAGCCTTTTGAAAGTCCAGAACTCGTATGCAATAAAAAACTATACCATTACTAAACCAAGCTTACCGTTTGTCTCGTGCTTGTACTTCCGCTTGTAATAAACAGGATTTGTGCAACATCGCCAATATTTGAGTGATGCAGCATATCAACTGCAGTTTCAACTCCCGCAGTTAGATTACCCGTCTCCAGGTTACCATAGAGGTTATCAATACTCTGCTCTAGTTTAGACCTGGAGTAATCTGAGATCGGGAAAACCTTGCCTTGAAGACAAGATTCCGAAGGGAAGGGGTTTACTTCAACGACAGTGTTGTCAACAAGGATTACTGAAACCTTGTCGTTGTCTGTCATAAGGTCAAGGACATACTTGGCGGTCAGCTTGGCCAACGCCATCTTGGATGACGTCATCACCGAGCTTCGGTCAATAATAATAATGATTGTTTTGGCAGTTTGATGCAAGGTATCGAAGAAAACCTGATTGTGCTGAACACCGGCTGGATCGCAGGAGCGACCAGGGTTTCCCCAACCCGGAAAAACAACCTCTCTCCCCCCTTGAGTGACCAGGTATTGCCACTTCAGACCCGGAGTATCTGCAAGGTTTAAGGAGAATATGGAGCTGAGGTTTGTACTTAAATTATGATCCGTAAAGGTTGAGGTTTGATGCTGAGTATCACAAAATAAGTCTTTGTTCACTGGAACCCCGAAGGAGGAGCTGTACTTTAACTGCGGAGAGGAGAAATCGCAGCATTGAGCAAAACTTGAAAGCGGGTTGGGTTTTGGATAATTGTTGAAGTAAATAAGCTCCACGCCGGTTTTGATGTTGGCCAACGCGTTGAAGTATTTGTTCATCTTATTGCTGATGACGGTTGCGAGCTGATGAGTCGTCTCATCATCTGAAGTTTTCTGTACTTTAAAAGTTGTATGATCCAGAACTGATTCAAGTTCGTCAATAGCAAGCTCCTGCAAATACAAAAATATATTAGAACTCCCAAAATGCAAGGGTATCTCATTTGACGTCAAATAAAATGTTGATGATTTAAGATGAAAATTAGAGATTATGTGTAAAGATGTCTCCCCTTTTTTAATACCTTTCCACGTACGTTAATTTTTCCTTTAAAATCCCTACCTTTCCCCAATTCAAGGAAAACCCCTAAAATGAATAAGGGGGGGGGGGGTGAATGATTTTTTCATGAAAATATACAACAAAATTCTTCATGAATCGACTGAAAAGCAAAATAAGAACCTTAGTTGTTATCCCATGGAGGTAAAGACCTAAAGTTTTAGCTGCTCCTGTTATCAATTCATCGCCTAGCTCTAAACTACTTCCTCTAAACAAATCATTACAAATTATTAATTTATGTTTATCGTTTATTTACTCTCTTTTCTGAAGCAACCACCATTGTGATTTTTAAACGGGAAAGTTTTAACGTTTTATATTATGATAACTAGCTCCAGTACCCTTCATTATCTTGAAGGTTAAAAATTTTAAATGTTCATATTTGGGGCGGGGGATTATAAGTTTTCCCCCTATCAGAAACTGTTTATCCAAAAAATATTTTTCCCTCTTCAGCATAGAAAAAACCTTTAAAATGTTGTAAATTAGAAAGTGAACTTACCTTTGCTTAAAAAATGAGGTTGGATCAGGTATAAAACTGGTCTGGGTACTCAGTGTTATCCCCTCAGGTCTAGTAGTCTGGTTGAACAACGAATCCCCTTCTCCAACCCAGCAAGAGACAAGAAGCATCATGATTTCTCTCGACATTTTTAACCCGAGCTTTCACCCTGGTTCGTACAACATCTGAAACGATATCTGAATGAGATCTAGAAAATAAACGGAAACTTCTAATTCTAGAGAATCTAAGATCCAGTGCTTAGAAACCGGATCCGGATATGTTGGATCCGCTATATTTTGGCTTCCTGGCTCCGGATCCGCATAAATCAGTTAATCTAATACTAATGTTTATGGCCTGGATCCAGATCCATTTTTTTCAGGGTAGATCCAGTAAGGTACTGAGATCTCGCCAAAGATTGACAGATTGTTCGTGGATTTCTCAAGATGAAAAAATGGTTCCAAAAAACAAGATTTTCCACGAAGATTGCTTATATATATATAAATGGGCTGTAAATCATTAAAGGCCATCTGAACAAGATCTAATTATCAAAAGAAACGTTTAATCAAGGTTTCCATTGAATTTCTTAGAAATTTTCATCGAAAGTTAAGTTTGATTAATTATAAGAACTTCTGTGCGCCGGCGGAAAATCTTGAGTCAATTTGCGCAGCTTTCTTAATCATTAATTTTCGCTGAGCTTCGTCAAACCGGTTTGCACCAAGGTCAAGGTCACGGTCAAACGGCCTCCGTTCCTAAAAACAGCCAAATTTTATAAATCGATGATAAAAAATTGTTTTGTTTCGGAATTATACCTTTGGTCCATCAGAGTCTTTTTTGTCCTTTTTATCTTTCTTCTTTTTCTTCTTTTCGTGAATATTAAGTAAACTATCAGTCCCTCTTTTCTTTCTCAACTCCTCAGTTACTTTCTCCA
The DNA here is from genome assembly GCF_000591075.1 of Eurytemora carolleeae. Taxonomy (NCBI): domain Eukaryota; kingdom Metazoa; phylum Arthropoda; class Copepoda; order Calanoida; family Temoridae; genus Eurytemora; species Eurytemora carolleeae. The sequence continues at coordinate 394,037 of NW_019396612.1, read as the reverse complement.
TTGCAGCATCTCTGCATATATTTTAAATTGTATTATTTAAAAGTGTCTTCTATTAACTTGGAGGAATGGCGTGATCAAAGTCACGATGCGTACCTTGCAACAGAAAGATTGTCACGGACTACGGAGGTTGCTGTTGTTTAAAAGAGAGGAGAGACAGGCGACATTTCCTAGGATTTTACCTATTTTTAGAAATATTTTTCACCTTTGTCTATTAATGATATGTTCTACTGATTCCTCTTCTTCTTTCTCCTGGATTTCTCCTCGAGCTCGTTTTTCTCTCTCCTCAGGAGAATCCGTCCACGCCGATCTAAATAGTACAGGGTGTTCCAATAAACATACCAAACTGGATATTACAGGATGTTACAATAAACATGCCTATCTAGATAATACAGGGTGTTTCAATAAACATACCAATCTTACAGGGTTTTCCAATAAACATACTCTACTATAAAATACAGGATGTTTCAATAAACATCCCCAACTATAAAATATAGGGTCTAGATATTACAGTATGTTCCATTAAAGGCGGAAATTGAGTGACTACGTTACAAATCGTATTTTTGACCTATATTATACATATTAAACGTTTCAAATTTTGCTTGAAAACTGGTCTGCCATTTTTGAACAACAAAATTGACGGAGATATCAAGAAATTTGACAAAGATTAATTATGTTTATTTAGTTAACCCACAAAATCCTTAAACTTCCCAAAAAATGGTCTTGAAAATAGATTTTATTTTTTTTCGGTTAATTAAAAAAATGTGTAACCTGTCTCCGAGTTGAGTAATCCCTTTCCTTGTGAAAGTCCGCGGACCTAAACCAAAACTTTTGGCTTTAGCTTCAGGCAGTTCAAGCATCCAAGTCTCACGTTTCACTTCCTACAAAACTAAATTTAAATTGTCAAATATTGCTTTCAATCTCTTGCTCTTCTGTTCTGCATATCAAAAATCTTAAATTGGAACTTTAATTAGAATGTTTTATATGTGAAAAATATGTGAAAAAAATGATGTTATGTACTTTTCCAAAGGCTTTTCCCAAGCGGCAACTTTCCAAGTAGTCTGTCCTAGCCTCAAAAATCGCCCCCTTAATACTTTCTACCTGCAACGCTTGGCCCCCTAGCCCATCCTAGCCCAAGAAAAAAAGCCTCTATTGCAGCCTGCGGCGCCTCCGAAGGCCTAAGTTTTGGGGAGTTAATGTTTGAAAAACTGCTACTAGGGAAGACACCCTTGGGAAAATGCCTTTGGGAAAATGCCTTTGGGAAAATATCTAACACCAAAAAATGAAGTTATATCTCATTGGCTAAAGCTTCTAATTGGTCGAATCTTAAAGGATATGCCAAAGGAATTAAGTAAATCCGTCGGAATAGTGTTATCATACTCCAGAAGTTCCGTCTTCTAAATTATTAAATCCAAAGTTTATTCAATCTTTGTTTATTTTGAACTAACAATTGACAAAAAATCACCTGTTTATCCTTTCCTTCGATTTTATCCTTCATATTTTTAGCTCTCCGTTCAATGTCGGACATCTGAAATTTAATAGTTGTTTAATTAAGAGACATAAATGAACCATTGATTTACTTTGTTACATTTTCTGTCCTAGTGAGATAAGTAAACTTTAAAAATCAGTGGAACTTCGCAGAAGTAAAATGTTTTAAACTTGTTTCTTAATTCAGCAAAAACATATTTTGCTGAAGTGTTCAATTCTGTGGAGACTCAAGAAGAAAAAGTTTCTTAAAGGTAGTGTATGCAATTTCAAGAGATCTTCCATGCAAAGATGGCATTGCTCGATTTCTGTGAATTTCTCCATTACTTCTTATGAGCAAGAAGGCGTAAGTCACTTTTGCAGAGAAACCGCAAATAAAAACAAACAGTTTAAAGAAACGAAAACATATATATTTAATTTTTACTTGCAAAGCTTATAAGGGTACCGTTGTAAATCGGGCATTGCCATCTTTGAATGGCCGGTCACTTGAAATTAAAGAATTACTTACAGTCCCTTTAATCGTTTAAAACGGAGAAAAATGTTAACACTACCTGAGAATGAAGGAGTAAACTAGAGTCTCCGGGTTGGGGAGGTCGAGGTCCAATACCATCATCCTCGCTCTCATCCTTCTCATCCTCCTGGTGGGAGGAGTTCGGACCAGGGTTCAATCTGTATCCGGGTATATTTTAGAACAATAATTACTCCAAGGATTGAGCGGTAGATTTTAGAACAACAATTACTTCAGGAATTGAGGGGTTGGGTGTAGTTGCACACGACACCTGGAAAATTTCTTATCGTCTTGAAGAAACTTTAAAAAATCCTTAATTCAGTAATAAGAACTGTTAAAAATCCTCCTAATTCCAAAAAAGCTTTGGAAGAATAAGTTATTTTTAAAAAGGGGGAAAATTTATTCAACAAATTACCAATCCTGATTCACTGTTACTACTACTGAGTGTAGTTGCTTATATTTTTTCCAAAAATTTAAGCTTTTTGGGTTTTAAGAGGCTTCTTAAAAACTTTAGAAAAGTTTTTAAAAATCTTTAGAAAAGTTTTTAAAAATCTTTAATTATATCCTCATAGCTTTAGCTACTTTCCTATATTTGATTTTATGTGACCCAGTTTTATCAACATTTTGGGCATTAAAATTATGTCTTAAAAGGAAAACAAAGGTTCGGAAATATGATTCCTGTTTGCAAGATGAGGGGGAAGAGCAGGTCCGAAATCATCATCACTGCTTTCATCCTGTTCTTCTGGGTCTACTCCTAGATTAAACAATCAATCAACTCACGGAATCAATTTATTTAACTCAAAATTTTATAACTAATATCAATCCTTGAAAAAGTAAATTTTGGTCATAAATCATTTTACTATCCCCTCTCCCATATTAAAAAATATTTGTGATCAGCAATCTTTTTCTCCAGAAGAGAAACTGAAGAGCGTCCCATATTATATTGGACTATCTGCATGCTTTATCAAAACCCAGTGTTTTCTGTGCCCAAGTTATTTAAGCTGCCATAAATACGTGAAGAAAAAACGGCCGTTTTTCAAACTTCAGTGCCCCAGCAGGGACCGAAAGGGTCATCAAAAAAAATTGTTGTATAAACCCGTCCTTGGGCACCTCATTAGCTACCACTCTTTCTGTACCAAAAGTTGACCGATTTTGACATGTGGTTAAGGGACAAGGGTTACCCACAAAGGATAAGACTGTAAAGACGACTTTAAATTCAGTCTTCTGCCTTGAATGTAGTTTTTAAATGGCTTATTTTATGATTTGCCAAGAAAAGAAAGAAGTTTTAAATTCTAAAAAACAAAAACATTTTAAGACAATGTATTTTGTCCCTTTTTCTTAATTTAGACCTGGTATGGACGGACGAGGACCCCTGCAGGGTATATGAGGGAGTCTAGGACCAATATCCTCATCATCATCGTTACTACTACCACCTTCTCCTCCTCCTCGTAGATGCTGGAGGTGAGAAGGTAGTGAGGGACCTATGGACATTATTTATCTAAAAGAAACTAAAGATTAAAATCTTGTTAACCCTACGAATAACAAAAGATCTATATATTTAAGGCGGTTTCTTTAGGTTTCAAATTAAGTTACAGAAAATTAACTAAAAACCATCTTAATATTAAATAAACCTCCTCAATTCCCTCAATCCGCAAAGGATAATAAGGTTATAAACCGAAGATCATATAAACTAAAATTTAAACTAGGTGGATAAAAATGTTTTAAGAATATAAAAATCCAATTCTTCTCTGTTTATATTTCTATCCGACTAAAGGTAAACAAAGAGAGAGAAAAATCTATGTTCCTTTACACAATGTTTATATTGAGATGAGACAAAGCAGGTTTCTGAGATGCATAGAGTAGAGAGTATAGAAGGGTTCTCTATGTACTGACTTCTCCACTCAAACCCAACCCGCCTTTTTATAGAACTATCCTACAAGAAATAAGAAACAAACACTTCTCCGCACGCATATTATCCAACCCATCCCAGACTCTATAGAAATATATTGTGAAATTACAAGAAAGGCTCCTCCGCGCAAGCCCAACCCGGCGTTTTAAGTAATTATTTAACAAAAATTATGAGAATGGTTCCATCTCTTAATAAGGCTTTTCCGCTCAAATCTAACCAGGTGTAGCGTAAGATATAGACCAGGGTAATATTTGGTCCGGGTGCAATACAAAGACGACCTAAGCAAAGACGATACAGTATATAAAACTATCAACGGCATTAGTAAACAAACACATTTAAAATTTTAGTCTGCAAAAGAGCGGTAAGAGCGGTAATTTCCTATAAATTTTGTACATTGATTTCACATGTAACACATGGATACAATTGTTCATGTGGCCGCAGCTCCTGGCCCCCTTCTCTGTTCTAGCCTTTGTCCCCGTTTCTCATAATCATAAATTACATATTTAGAACACAACAATTGATAAAATGTTGAATTCTGAAACCGGAGATTGGCCTGTTCTTGGGGGTAGGGGAAAAGAAGCAGAAGTTGGAAAGATTCGAAAGGGCAGACATATTGGTGGAATTGTCAAAGGGAGTAAAAAATGGAAAAAAATTTTAACTTTTGGAATTGTGGACTTGAAAGGAAAAATGCTGAGAAAGGAGGAAGGGGGAGGTGGAGAAAATGTTGAAGACTATGTTGACCATGGAGTAGATGGTGGGGCTAGTGACGATTGTCAGGATTCAACCTCACAGAAAAGCAGGTGTACCTGTACAGTGTACACCCTACTAACCCGAAAACCTAAAAATACCAAAGTCTCTATATAGGGATACGTTTTAATAGGTATTTTTACGTATAAATACGTATGCTCAACTTTTGGGTAAAGAACTGTATCTTTACTTATTATACCAAGCAATTTTTTTTTAAATGCTTTGGTTTTCTGGAAACGTATTTATACGAAAAATTACCAAGTAATTTTTCTAAATTTTAGGTTTTTAGGTTTTCTTTACTTAGAAAGTTGTGTTTTTTTAGAGTTTGAAAGTTTGATGCAAACCTAAAAATACGTAAATTTTCGTAAATTTCATACGAATAAATTTTCCAAAGTTTTTAGTTTTCTATTTTACGTATTTTTACGTTTGTTTAGGTTTTTTCTTTACTTAAAAATTTTAATATTTTTAGAGTTTAAAAGTTTGATGCAAACCAAAAATATATTTTGAATGAGGAACGGAAAATGCTGAGAAAAGAGGTAGGAGCTACTATTTTGGCACTTAACCCTATTCCGACTGAGGGGGGGGTCTGTTTTTTTGCATGTTTTGCTGCATGTTTTGCTGCATGTTTTGCTCCATATTTTGCTGCATGTTTTGCATGTTTGAATTTGCTGGATCAAGGGCTCAAGATTTGTATCACAGTAAGGAAATAGGGGGGTGGGTTACCCCCCCCCCCCCCCCTCCAGTCTATTTTGGGTAAACCATATGTCAGTCGAAATAGGGTTGAATATGTTGTCTATGGGTGTAGAGTAATAATAAAATATAAATGAATATTGTAGGGCTAATGTTGCATGCTATCTTTCTATAAAATCAGAAATCATACTTAAATTATTTTAGTCTTCGGTTTTTGAATGAGAAAGGGGAAATTCTGAGAAAGGTGGAAGGGGGAGGTGGAGAAAATGTTGAAGACTGTGGTGACCATGGAGAAGATGGAGACGATTGTCAGGGCACAACCTCTATGATAAACAGGTAATTAAATATAAACCCCTCAGTAAAGTGAATGCTATTTGCCCCCGCTCCCCTTGTTTCCAACTTTTAATCAAATCAAAAATCATACTTTAATTATTTCAGCTCATGGTCTTTGAATGAGGAGAGAATCCTTCGATTTGAAACAGAAAAACTGAAGCTGGAGAGAGTTCAGCAATACATAATGAAGAAAACCTATCCTAAAGAGTTCTCAGAAGTTGAGAGGAGAACATTAAGAAAGCAGGCGAAGAGTTTTTATGTAGACACAGGTTATTAATTAAAATTTAAAATGAAGCAAGGGGTACATTATTTCTTTAAAAATCTATCCTACTTCATTTTAAACAAAAAAATTTTGATAGTTTTCATTGCAGAAATGGCAAAATAAAAATTTGTTGGATGAAAAGTTGCTTTCATTATTTCCAATTTTTTTATTTTATCCAAACTTCGTGCGAAGGGGGGGGGGAGTATTTCTCAAAATAAATACACCCGAATATAATTTTAGAATTTACAGAATTACTTTATATACCAAATCGATAAATGCTTAAATTAACTTTAACTATTGATAACTTCAGTTTGTATTTATTTTTAGATGATGTCCTCCATTTTAAAGACAAATCTTTAAAAAGGAAAGTTATTTTCACCCTGAGCGAGGCAAAAGATGTTCTTTGGCTTTATCATTCAAATTCGATGGCAGGAGGACATTCTGGCTTAAATAATACTAGAATTAAAATTTCTACCTTCTATTACTGGAAGGGGATTTCAGTGGACGTCACTGAGTATGTAAGTATGTTTAATTAATCGTTATTGAATTATGCAACTGTAATCACCGGTAATGTTGATCCGCTCTACTGCCCATCCGTCCTATTGCCCATCCGTTTTACTGCCCATCCGGCCTACTGCAACATCTGACCTACGACAGCTGTAGGTCGGATGGGCATATCTTCTTGCCCATCCGACCTATTCAGCAGCTTTTGTCATGCCTATAGCGCAGTAGGGTAGAAATAATTACAGGGTGGCCAAAACTTTTTTGAACCCATCCGTACAAAAATCCGTACATTTTCAGAAGAAATCCGTACAATCCGTACAATTTTCGAAAAACAATCCGTACAATCCGTACAATTTAAAAAAAAAAATCCGTACAATCCGTACATTTTTTTAAACTAATACAAAAATAAACAGCTGGTGTAGGTCCGATATTGCAGTATGTCGGATAGTTACTAGGTCGGAAGTTCAGTTGGGGGGATGTTGCGTATATAGACGATGTAACATTATCTCTCATTTCAATCTGATTCCTGGATAGTGGATTATTTCTATTAAATATAAATCCGTATTCTGGATCTAGATCGTGAAGTTTTTTGGTTTATATTGGCTATTATTCTGACTGAGGAGGGGAGGGTCACATTTTTTTGCATTTTTGCATGTTTGCATTTTCTGGGTCAAGTGCTTTTCAAAAATGTATAATTTAGCAGAGTTCGCGCACTTTTTGTTTTTGCACAAATCTACAAAAATTGGGGGAAAGTAACAGCCTNCCCCTGTGTAAACTGTCAAGACATTTCATCGATAGGACATTTTATAGAAAGACATTTCATAGACAGAGGAGTTTTTTTAGCAACAAATATTTTTCTGGAGTTTTAATAGATAAGGGAAAATGTAAATACATTGCTTCCCATTTAAATTGCTACAAAGAAATCATTTTAAGAACTTAAAATTCAGCTTTTTTGAAATATCTCTTGATCTATGAAATGTCCTATCTATGATGTCTTTGCACGCCAAAATAGTTCTGCTATCACAATATGAATCTCAAGTGATAATTAACGGATGAGATATCAGGTGTTCCCCCCCCCCCAAAAAAAAAAAAAAAAAAAATACAGGTCAAGTTACAAATGAGCAAAAAAAGAAATCCTTACTGGAACTGCCATAAAATAATGCTGTTTTTTATAGTTTGGGAAAATTGATTATTTTTTGGTGTAAAAATATAAACATAAAAAAATGCAAGACCCTGAGTTATTGTAATGCACTTTTTTGGTATTAAAGAAACCTATACTTGTTCAGATGCAGCTTCAAGAAGATAATGCTGCAGCAGTCACACAACTACCGACGGAGGATGATATAGAAAAGTTCGTCATGAATGACGAACAGCTGCGGCAATCAACTTTAAATCGTGTGAAAGAAAATATGAATGCCGCTCATGAAAAACAGTGTGAGCAATATTACGCTAGAAAAAACAAAGGAGTGAAGAGTTTTAATTTGAAGAAAAATGATTTAGTCTTCAAAAGAAATATGGTCAATGTGAGCAGGAAAGGGGGAAAACTAGACCCAAAGTGGCAAGGCCCCTACATGATTTTGGACATTGATAGACAAAGAAGAGTGTTGTTACAGGACGTGCAAACAAAAAAAATCTTAAAAGCACGATGTGCTTATGATCAGCTGAAACCCAAAATAGTGAGTGAACTGCATATTGACAAAGAACAAGATGAAAGTAATCAAATCAGTGACAGTAATATTAACAACAATATTATTGGTGCAGACAACGAAGAAAATATAGAAAATATGGACATATTAGTTGCACTAAACTTCAGTCATCTGTAGACAGATTTAAGAGTCTGTTAGAATCAACGACCTGGGTGATCAGTGACGAAGTCGACGACTTCCAGGGCTTACTTAAAACTATTGGTCGTTTGAAAAAATATATAGTTAAAATGAGCAAACGAAATATGTTCTAATGAGCCAATTAAAGAATAGTTCAAATGAGCCAAAAATAGTTGCTCATTTGAACTCTCTTTTTCATTCATTTGAATATATTTTTTTTCTCATTTGAACTACTTTTTTTGCTTATTTGAACTATTTTTAGCTCGTTTGAACTACAGGGTGTCCCATGATTCCTGACAGTTGGTAAATAGTTTTGAATGTCGTCTTCCATACACTGTATTAGATATTAAAGGCTTTTAGCAGTTTATTTGTAAAGAAATCTTTTGCTCAAATATTTTATTTTGAAATTAATTTTACCATATATAACTCCTATATAATATTTTTATTTCCTATTTAGCAACTTAAAAAATTCTGGAAGAAAACATTCTAAATCATGTACTAAATGTCATGTTTCGTGGGACACCATGTATCTTTTTGATCTTTTGAACTTGTTTTTGCTCATTTGAACTATTTTTTTGTGCATTTAAACTATTTTTTTGCTCATTTCCAATTTGAACTATTGCTTCATTTGAAGCTAGGGGCGTATTTAGGAATTTTTCCAGGGGGGGGGCTCAGAACCGTTGGGGCATGAAACCCCCTGTAATCAATAGATTTCACTGGTCCAGGGGGGGGGTTAGCCCCCCCTGAATACGCCTGTTTTTTTTTTGGTCATTTAAATTATTTTTATGTCCACATATGTTAAATATTGTTTGATAATGCTATAAACTAATTGTGATGCTTGTTTGACCTATTTTTTTTTATGAAATATACGAATTTTAAACTGCATATTTAATATTTAAAAGAGAAAATAATGTATTGCTTGAACTAAAGGAAATGACTTCATTATCAGTAGTTGAATGAACAAGAGTTCAAATATGAATCCATCCATGAAAATTTATATTGAACAAGATGATACATGCAGAAAGGTCTGGGAAAATAAATAAATGGAATTACTTTAAAAAATTACTAAGCATTTAAAAGATGTCTCCAGCTGTACGAGCTGTACAGGGTCTTTAAAAACCTCAATATCTCACCAGGACGGAGTGATATGATTTGACGTAAACTTGTTTTCAATCACCCTCATGCATGAGAACTTGAACAAGCTAAATTTGCTCCGCAATTCCTAGACCTTTTACTTCTGAAGGACACTGAACACATTATCAAGTTGACAATGTGATAGCCGATATGTGAGGTTAGGTTAAGACAATTTCTGGGCCATGCACTACAACTAGGGGAGGCTGACGGGCCGAGCGCTGCGGCTACTTATTATCTATAATTTATCAGACCTATGACCATAAATATGTGTACATCTGACCTACAAAATATGTGCATCCGACTTAAAAGTCGTTATCTACAGTTAAGTGTGCAACCAACCTACAGTAGGTCAGATACACTAATCCGACACAATTCATCAGACCAACAGCAGCTAGAAGCTGCTGAAAACCCACGAAAGTGCAGGTCCGAAGTATCGTTTTGAGAGAAAATTTTGTGAAAATGTAGTTTTTCGTTCCATTTTTTGTAGTCTTAATAAAACCGATGTTCAAAACCACCCTTATGGAAGATTTTGAACATAGACTTAACGCTCAAGTCAATGATTGTTCATTATTGAGTTTGAGCTTAAGTTGAAGTATTGATAATGTTTTTTTTGATACTGAATAAAGTTCTTCAGAAGAAGAGTTTGAGCTGAAGTGAAACCTAACAAATTTCTTCGCAATACTACGATCTCAGAGCTGGGAACTTTTGAGTGGTGGATATCGGGATTAAAGCTTGATCCACTCTTTTTCTTTATCTCCAGATTAAATAATGCTTGTTCTACTCTTGTTAATAATCTCCAGAGCTGAAAACTTTAGAATGGTGGATATCGGGATTAATGCTTGATCCTTTCTTTTTGACAATCTCAAGATTAACATAATCTTGCAAGATTATCTTAAAAGTGTATGAAAAACCATAAAATTCAAAATAATATTTAATCATCAAAGAAACTGTAGCAGCCAATCAGAGAAAAGCGGGCAACCAATGAGAGAACAGAAATATTCTCATTGGAGAAAACAATTAACGGATATCCGAAGAGAGAGAATAAGAGTGGATTAGAACAAAAATGAAAAGTTTCCACAGTGGATATTCGGATCAAGAAGTCCGGATTAAATTTTATCCATTCTAAAGTTCCCAGCTCAGATTAATTAACCGATCAGGATTAAGGATATCCCATTCTAAAGTTTTCAGCTACCGCACATTGCGGTCACTCACTTTCAATAATAGTTGTGACTCCATTTAGAAGTAAATACCACTCAATAATTCCTCGACACTGGTGTGCCCAACTTCCAAGTAGATTATATTAAACATTATTATTACACTAAACAAGTGAATTTACAGAAATTATTAAATACAATGATACAGCGCAGAAAAAATATTAAAAATTTCAAGCAAATCTGTTTGAGACGAGGCAGATTTATTCAGCAGGGAATAAACACACATATTGAGGATGTAAAAAACGTTAAAAATTCAATTAAAAACTAAAAAAACACTCGATCATCACAATTTTCTTCTCACGCGTTTTCTTAATTTGAATCCTCTAAATAGTCCAAGAACCTGCCTAGAAGGAGGGTTCACGGCTGCACTCGTATATAGTTTTGTGTCCAGCGCACAGTATCTCCTGGTCCCCGTGAACCAGGGGTTCGAACCCCCAACACGTCTCGTATCGGACATAGGGAGAGAACTGGCGGCACGGTGGGCCCGTAGGCACTCAAGGCCGGGATTTGAACCCTGAACCTAGTTTTGAATTTACATTTTTTAACACTGTAACTGGTTAAAAAGGGCAAAGAGCAAGCAACACTTAGCTTGTCTTCGACCGGAGAGCTGTGAACTGCAGAATTGGAAGGTTTGTGGAGCTTTTATCGCTGTCGTAGTTTTATCACTTTCGTAATCGGTTGATGCGGTAGGTTTGGTTTCCAAAGAGCAAGTTCGTTTTCCTGAAAGAAATATATAAACAAGATTTTAAAAGCTTTATTAAAGCGCTTAGATTGTAATAATGAGAGATGGAACAGATTTTAATTAGTTCATTCCTTAAATCTCAAATTATTAAAAAGAATATAAAGAGTAGGAATTATTTCCCCCCCCCCTTTATTTATATTTTATCCCAACAACTTTTTCCCAAAAGTTAATTTCTTAAATAAAATTAAGACACTTGAACTCTAGGGCTATAGTTTGTAGAAAATTTTCAACATGTTCAAATATCAAATAGGAAAAATAAATTCAAAATGAAAATTAAGGTGAAAACAATTAGACAGAAAAAATTATTTCTAATTCATGTGGAACCCCAGGGATATATCTAGAATTTATTATTACCGTGGATTGCACTAAATAAGATCGGCTACATTCATTGGCATCTCGTCGATCTGTGTATTGTAGAACTTTTCAATATCTTGAAGACTACGCTTGTCATCTTCTGTTACGAAGTTAATCGCAACTCCCTTCCTACCGAACCTTCCTCCTCGACCAATCCTGAACAAAAATTAGATAAAAATAAATCAAAAAAATTACTAATTTGTCTAACCCCTCAATTATGATGAATTTATTTTAGTTTTTAATATAGATAGGCACTAGACAGTGCCTAGGATCTATATAATTTTGATACGGATCTGGATCCAGGTCATCTCCGAAAGTTTTTAAACAAAAGAGGAATTTTCAAATGATTTCTCTCGTTTGCCCCTTGGATGGATCCGGATCCAGTAAGCACTGGAATTTGAAATTTTTCGTTTATACGTGTTCCACAACCAGTCGTGAGCAATGCAGTTTCCAAAATTCAACAAATAAAGTCATTCCAATCCAACCAAAAACTCGAGACATACATTTTTAGTGTATAAAAGTGTAGGCCAAGTATCATTACAAGTTTTTATTTAGATGAAAACCAGAAAACTGATAAAAAGACAACATGTATTTGATGTTGTTCAAATGCTAATAGTATAAAATGAAATGGGGCCGGGCACACTGCATGATTGCAGTTTCGTGAATTAGACAATTTTAAATCAGAAAGGTGAATATTTTTCTAGATAATTGCCCCCTCGCGCGGAGTGAAATTTTTCTTGAGAGTTTTTCGCTGAATAAGGGAAAATAATTGATTATTGTGGGTATTAAGAATTAAGAAGAAAAAACTTTACTATTTTTGTTCCGAAAAATATACATCCCTGTCTGGACTTTGCGCCTTTAGTAGTCTTTTTTCCACAGTTTGCTGGTTTTAACTGTACTTATACACCCCCGCCCTCCTCTTATACATTAATTTTTTTTCCAAGATATAGACAATCTTATTTACACCAATTTTAACTAACCTATGGATGTAGTTCTCCCTGTTGGTTGGGAGATCGTAGTTGATAACCAGGGAGACCTGCTGGACATCAATACCACGGGCCAACAGATCAGTAGTGATCAGAACACGACTAGATCCAGAACGGAACTCACGCATGATCACGTCACGCTCCTGAAATATATTCAAGTTTAAAAGAGAATACAATCCATTTATTTTATTATAAAACCGCTTCTGAAATATATTGGTTTTACAGAATTTTTCACGCAATTTTTGACGAATTTTAAGAAGATTATTGACGACATGTGAAAGGAGATTTTTAATGTAATTTGATGGGATTGCCTACATAATTTGAAGGAAGTGATGGCGTAGGTAAAAGAGAGTGTTGACGTAATTTGAAGGGAGCGTTGACGTAATTTGAAGGGATTATCGAGATAATTTGAAGGGAGTGTTGACGTAATTTGAAGGGAGTGTTGACATAATCTGAAGGGAGTGTTCACGATATCTGAAGGAAGTGTTGACGTAATATGAAGGGAGTGTTGACGTAATTTGAAGGGAGTGTTGACGTATCTGCAGGGAGTGTTGACGTAATTTGAAGGGAGTGTTGGCGTTAACTCAAGGGAGTGTTGGCGTAAACTGAAGGGATTATCGAGATAATTTGAGGGATTGAGAGCTTAATTTGATAGGATTTTTGTTGTAATTTGAATGGATTGTTTATTTTATTTGTTTGGGCTGTTGCTTAATTAGAATATTTGAACAGAGATATTTTATTAATTAACTATAACGGGGTGTTCATTTTTCCAAATTTGAATCCCCCCCCAACCCCACCGGGGGGGCTAGGGTGACTGGATTTTTGATGAATTAAAATAAAATATGGGAGATCAACAGGCAAGTGTTTTTATTTTCTTTTTGATACTTTTCATCCAAATTAGCATTTAATTTCCCAAATTCAGGGAAAGAACCCTGTACAAAAATGTTCGCTCTGCGCAACTTTATATAAAATAATAAATATTTTTCATAAAGGGAGGGGGAGGGTGAGTGAAATGATTTAATATATACACCCTGTCGTTCCATAATGTACAGTAAACCCAAATCATTTTGAATAATCTCATGAGAAGTACAAATAAAAGTCAAATATAAATCTTTCTATTAGAATTAAACTGCGGGAAACTAGTTGTTGGATAATGCTTTCTTCTACTATTCAACATGTCCCAAATATTTTAGAAGTCACCTTGAAACTTTACAGCAGTTGTTTTCATTCTTAAGTAAACAAATAGATAACAGATTCGTTTACGTACGTACTTATTAAGTATTGATAGGAGAAGGGAAAGGGGGGTGGGGGGTGTTTTAATATTTTTTTCCTCTGGGTCTGGATCTGAAAATATAAGAATTCACAGAAAATAGGCCGAAAAAGTGTCAACAAAATTGATATGTGTAGCTAGCCTAAGCGCAGAGGATATTAGTTCCAAAACTAACACTTGGCCCGTTCTAACATTGAGAACAAACAGTATTTCATAATTTAAAAATATTATAGCATTGAGAAATTAAAATATTAATATCAATTGTTCTTACAATATAGATTTAACTAGAAATGCGGGAAACTGTTTGTTTAAAATGCTTGAAAATAAATCATCGATATTCGTCGAGTTAACAGATAAAATGTAGAAACTTAGATTTTAGAAATAATTCAGAAGCAGTGTTTCGGATCCGGATCCGGTCGGATCCGTATCATTTGGTCGGATCCGGATCCGTATCAGGAAACGTTGATATGGATCCGGGTAGCGCCAAAAATTAACCAAAACAATGGAATAAATAAATCAAAATGGTTCGAAAATGTATTATTTACATGAAGAAAATTTTTCAAAATTATCTTTAATAATTTAATGTTTACATTTATATAATAGTAATGAAGACATTTTTAACTTTAGGATTACTATAGTTTATAAATTATTACCTTGCATAACATTTAATAGGGAAAATCCGATTCACAGAATCAAAAGTTACCTCGGATCCGGATCCGTATCAGGATCCGGATCCGGATCCATCATCACGGATGCGGATCCGCGGATCCGGATCCGAATCAAAATGATATGGATCCGAAACACTGTTCAGAAGTTAACTTAGTTTTCATAAGATAATTTTTGTTTTCAGTGATTTATTTTGCAAGTTATGAAAGTGAGCTGTGTTCTGAAAGGTGGATAATACTCAAAAACGGGAAAGTGGGGGTTGTCTAGAAAACGCGACAATGTTTCAAATTCAGGATATGTTCGAAAATGGAGAATCTGACATTGTTTTCAAGCGGTCAAGAGATTTAATACTCTTATTATAATTCTTTATTTTAGAAAAATTTTAAATTGTGAATGGTTGTCCTCGTCATATTCAATCATGTTGGTTATAATTTTTACTATAGACGTTTACTCTGGATCTGGGCCATGATCCCAAAAACCGAAGTCTTTTAATTTGTGCCCATTTCTGTGTTAGTTTTGGAACTAATGTCCCCTTAAGCGTGGTCGATTTTAACATTTTTATTGGGTGGGGGTGGAAAAAGAGTAAAAAATGCCACTTATAAAAATATTAAGATTAAGACAAAAGGAATTAGGCAACAGGGCAAAGAAAAAACAAGAAAAGCTCAAAAAAGGTGACCGATGCAATTAAAATTAAACTAAACCCCTGTTTATGATAGACTGATACATAGTTCGTATGACAAATATTCGATAGTTCTAGTTGAATTGGATAAGATGAGAATTATCACCCACGTGTTAATGTGTAACATGATCAGAATGCATGATCCCGCTAGTTATTTAGGTCAAGTATGCAAATATATATCAATACACGAGTTGATATATATTTATAATAAAACAAGACATTCGTATGTATATACATGTTGCGTATAGCCGGCCAAACGGCTGGACCGATTGGGCTGAAATTTGTTTGTGGACACTCGTGGGTGGCCGGGGGTGTTTTAGGCTAAAAAAATTCGATTTCATTTCAAACTATTTTTTATTTTATTTTTTCACGGGCCCTTAAGCTAGAATATATATTTTATATATTATAAATATACTAAGATTTTCGGCCGCGTCGCGCACATCTTCTATTTCGACTTTTATCTATGAGAATCTTCTATTTGTACAGTATAAAACAAAAACAATAAAGATTGCGGGTTTCATAATATTTTTTTCGCACATTTTCAAAATCTTACAAAAAATAATAAACTTTTTCATAAACCTTCCCTGGGGTCAGCCGAGGTCCCACACAAAATATGAGCCCAATCGGTTCAGCCGTTTTAACGTTTATTGGATACAAACAAACAGACAAGATATAGATATAATCGACCACCCTTCAGATGTGAAAGGATGAATATTGCAAATATTCGAAATGAATTATTTCTTGTGAACTAGGTGTCTGATCCGGGGGACAATTTAGCATGCAAACCAGACATTCAATATTATAGTCAAACAACTCAATTTAGACTTTCTAACCCTAGCTAATAAAATTTCCGTGAGTTGCTTTCCCCAATCAAAGTTTGAGGCAAGTCGGTAAGGGTTCGCAAGTTATGATCGGATATATATGATCGGATATATATGAAGGGATACTACGTAAAATTACAAACCTTTTGGTCCATGTCTCCGTGCATAGCGGAGACGGTGAAATCCCTTTCAGTCATCTTAGTGGTCAACCAGTCTACCTTCCTTCTTGTGTTACAGAAGATAACAGCCTAAACAAAACTGTTTTATTCTCTTGTTTATAATATTTTTTCATGTTTATACAATATGTTTTAGTAACTGACATAAACTGAGATAGAGACAAGAATCAGTTTTTTAAAAAAAAAAGTTTTTTTTGACAACCCTCCAATTTTTACAGGTAAATCTGGTTTTTCTTTAAACAAATCTTTTTCAAAAGGATGGACTTGGTTAACTGATCAACAATTTTGACCAGTACTGTCCTGATTTATGACCCAGTTTATGCGAAAAAAATCATCATTTTAGTTCTATACAATATTCGACTAGAAATCAGGTATTCTAAAAATCCATTCTATCCAAATGTTCATTAATCTCTCCCTAAAATATATTTTTCTCTCTCAAACAGAGCGAATAAAACCGTGAAAAGCATATATAACATTCAAAAAGTATATTTTCAAGTTGGGGGGGGGGGGGGGGGGAAAATTTTTTGGGAAAAATAAAAAAGGGGGGTTAGAGAAAAAAAAAAACGCCCCGCCATCTTTCATGATAAATTAAAACCTGGGTGATGGTGAGGGTCTCGTACAGATCACAGAGAGTATCCAACTTCCACTCTTCTCTCTCTACAGCAATATAGAACTGACGGATACCCTCGAGGGTGAGTTCCTCCTTCTTGACGAGGATCCTGATGGGGTTCCTCATGAACCTGGTGGTAACCTCCAGCACCTCAGATGGCATGGTGGCAGACAGCAGGATAACCTAATACGTAGAAATATTTAAAATGAAAAGGAAAGAATCTGAAAATCCTCAACATTGTTTAAGTGTCAAGTGAAAATGATTTAACTCATTTAACGACTTTAAATTTCACAAGAGGAATCAAGGCAGCCCTTACTTTAAAGTTTATAATCTCGTTACTTTCTGTTTCACTGGTTGGCCAGGGCATATCGACACCCGGGGCAAAAGCAGGTTTTAAAACTACCATCGTAAATCTATGTTTATTTCCTGGGTTGCACATGACTAAAAAGGAATAACCTTTTATACTATAGAATAAGAAGATTAAGAACAAAATCATTATATCCCCCCCCCCATAAGATAGGCATGTTTAATGCTCGACATTTTTTAATTTTTCCCTCTAATTCTTCAAAAATCCCCCCTCCCCCCGGTAATTCATAATAATAACACCCCTGATATGTTTTATCAGATGAAAAGGTTTTTAGCAGGGATACTATTAAAACCGATTAAAAACTAACTAAGTGATACCAGACCCTGCTGGTAATATGATCATTACACTTAAACCTCTCAAGTTTCAGAGCATAATTTATTGCATGCAGTTATGCATTTTAAAATGCATAAAATCATCAATCCAATGCCGCATTCAAACATGTTCCAGCCGGCCCATACATTTCTGAACCAGATCACAACCTCAATTTTTATCCTTTTGGTTTGAAAGTTTCAGTTATCTTATAATGGACAATTTTAATGTGACAAATACCAGCTAGATGAAGCTATTCAATATTCCTTTAAACTTCAATAATACAGACTAGATCCATAATGACATGGTTCCCCTCATATTTTTGGCCGATTTTCTGAATTTGAAAGAGGATGGTGGAGATGTCATGTTAGATGTAGGGGGCCTGCCTTCATTTTTGGTTCAAATATTCCAATTTATTTGGCTGCACGCCTAATTAGTGATCGAAATTCCTAAACTAAATTCAAATTGAATTTTAATGACATCTAATGACCTCCACAAATAGAAAATGTTTCAACTATGGCTTTATGCATATCAAACAAAAGCTAGGAACCCAGTGAATACGGAAGCAGCCACAAATCTAGTGTGTGACCTTCTAATGACCTCTTACGACCTCTAATGACCTCCAAAAATGAAAATGTTTTAACTCCAGGAATACAGTAGCAGCAACGAATCCACTGTTAACATTCTAAGGACTTTCTAAAGACCCCCCCCCACCGAAAATGTTTTCAGTAACAGTATCTCGGAGTTAAGATGTCTGAAAACATCGTAGATCTGATCCTTGAATCCTCTGGACAACATCTCGTCAGCTTCATCCAGAACAAACTGCTTGATATCACGGGGCCTGGACATAAACAAGGATTGAACTGCAGTGCTTTGGATCCGCAAGATTTTGACTTCCTGGATCCGGATCCGCAAAAAAATGTGGATCCACGGGGTAAAATATCAACCAAAAACAGCCAACAAATCTTTTTTACTCCTAAAACCCAACCCAGAACTTTTGAAAAAAAGACTGAAAAATTTCCCTCAATTCTGGAATGTGCAAGTTTTAGGATAAAAATAGCGAAAAAACTATCAAAAAGGGGATGGTGGAGTTGGCACATTTGATGTAGGGGGGGGGGGGCCTGCCTTCATTTTTGGTTCAAATCTTCCAATTTTTTGGGTGCACGCCTAATTAGTGATCGAAATTCATAAAATAAAATCAAATTGAATTTTAATGACCTCTAATGACCTCCACAAATAGAAAATATTTCAACTATGGCTTTATGCA